>NC_069506.1:274502281-274802281 GCF_027579735.1 Bombina bombina | reverse complement strand
AGGCACACAATGGCTGAATAGACAAGGAAGCTTTAAATGTCTCAGCAGAAATTGTGGCATGTGTTCTTCAGTTAAAGTGGGTAACCAGTTTGAAAGCAGCAATACGCACATAAGGTATACTACTAACTTTTATGCAAATTGTAGTACAACCTTTGTTGTGTACCTTTTAACATGCAATCTTTGCCATTGCCAATATGTCGGTCAGACCTCTAGAGAGGTCAGACGAAGGTTTGGTGAACACCTCAGGGACACTAAGAACTATGTCAAGGAATCAGCCATTGCAAATCATTTCAATGGAGAACATTTTACAAATATAGCCGATTTATCTATCAGTATTATTGACATAGCTCTTGTGCCTCCTAGAGGTGGCAATAGATATACAATTTTACAAAGGAAAGAGATCTATTGGATCCTGCAGCTTCAAACTAGAAGCCCAATGGGTATTAATAGGGAATGTGACATTGATTTTTTTATCGATGACACATAATATAGTTGATACTTAAGTACCCATTTTGGTGTTATATTTTTCACTCATTACTAATCTTATTATTTTCTTTCTTTGTTATAATGTCTAGGGCATCTATTATAATTTGTTTATATAGATTAACACAAGAGTAGGGATTTTGATTACATGAACATTATTTACACCTTTGTTCATGTCTAAGATCACCCCTTATATAAAAGCCATTCAGGTCTATATTTATTTGTGTTTATTTGTTCATCCTCTCTTTTTTTAGTCTACTGGCAGCTTATTAATACATAAGTGAGATTTTGTAAATTGTTTCTAAGATCACATATATATTCATTTTAGGAACAAATTTGGATAAATTAATAGACCAGAGTTCTTAAATACATATTTATTTAGTATGTATATTTTCCCTTCTTTAGCCTCTTTTTTTATACATATATGTTTTTGCTTGCTATAGTATTAACATACACACATCCTAGCTATGTTTTTTAGTTTAGGCTTTATTGGGTTAACTCCCATTCTTAATTGATTGTTCTAATGTGTATTTATAGCATCTCTGTATTGCCTGTATTGTGTCTATGAGTAAGCGCCAGTAGGGGGCGCGAAACGCATCAGACAGTCACCTGTGTGTTACCCTTACCTGTTAAGAGTCACCTTTACTAAGGTCTCCCTCTTCTTGGATTGGTATTTACCTTGTATCTTTGAATAAAAGAGACTTTTTATTTGCAAATTCACCTGGATTGCAGTGCCTGTCAAATTCTTTTTCTCCTGTAACTCTTTTCTGCTTCTTACTATAGAGAATCACAATTTAGGCTAGTTCAGAGGGATTATTTAACCCCACGTAGGGTGGCTAAATGGAATAAAAGAGTGACCAATGTGTGCCCTAAATGTTCTTTTCAAGATCCCAATTTGGGCCATCTGTTATGGGATTGTCCCAAGCTCAAACAGTTTTGGGCGAGGTTAGAGTATTATCTTTCATTGATAGGGAAAGGGAGGGTCTACTTGGAAAGGGATTCTATTCTCTTCTTGGCAGGCCACAATTCTTGGGGAAAAACAGCAAATTTTATACGGACGGTAATAATAATTGTTAGGACACTTATTTTTAAACATTGGATCACTTCTAAAATCCCCTCCATGACGGAAGTGAAAAAACTTTTGCTAGACTCAATGATCAAGGCAGCTTTTGAGTCTAAGTTAAGTGGAGTAAGAGGAAATTGTTTCCTCAGGACTTGGAGGGATATTGCTTGCTGTCAAAGTGAGGGTGTTGTACTCTATATAGAACAAATTATTAATTTAAAGCTAACCTGAGGAGATAGGATAGGAAGGATAAAACTGGATGGAGTGCTGGGGGGGGGGGGGGGAGGGAGTGGAGTGCGGGAGAGTTGTGTTTTTTTTTTTTTCTCTTGGGAATCACATAGATAGGTAGCGTGCAGGAAAGTAGATAGGGCAGGACAGGGGGACAGGGAGAGGAAAAAGATTAATTTTGCCTTTTTTTCTTGATTTAGAACTGATGCTATTTTGGGGAAAATTTGTCTTATATGTTGGTTATTGTTTTTTTATTGTGTATTTGTTTTTCTTTTTGGATATTAATAAAGATTGTAAAAAAATAAAATAAAAAAAAATCATAATTTGTATATTTCTGTGTAGATTTTACAATTTACATTGCACTTTGTATTTGCTGCATTATAAACTAAAACTGACAGTTTCAGAAAGTGGGAGAGACATGGCAGTTCCCTAGGCTGAGCAGGGGAGTTCCCAAGGTCTGTCTGAAGCTCTCACAAGTCTGGTTTTCTAAGCATTTTTAACAAGCTGGTCTCACTGATTTGTCTCACCAGCTGTATACAGGTGAAGTTTGCTCAAGAATCCCATTACACTTAATTTAACTAACTGTCACGTTCTGTTGTATAACCGCTCAGGAGACAGACCCTTGGGGCAGTGGTAGGGAATTGGAGACACCAACCCCTGACCCAGGGCAGAGTATCCTGGACGTGGATAGTTGATATTCTGTGATTCATAGTTGCAAGGAGTTATTGCAGGGTTCATGAAGTGTAAAACATATGTATGCAATGTTTTCTGGCTTCAACGAAAAAATAATAGATACTGTGACTCATAAGGGGTATATTTATCAATGTGTGAGCTGACATGATATGAAGTAGCGTATCATGTTGGCTGACATTGCAGCACATCGATTAATGCTGACAGCATACGCTGTCAGCATTTATCATTGCACCAGCAGTTCTTGTGAATTGCTGCTGCAATGCCGCCCCCTGCAGATTCGAGGCCAATCGGCCGCTAGCAGGGGGTGTCAATCAACTCTATCGTATTCGATCTGGGTGATTTCTGTCCGCCGCCTCAGAATCGGCAGACAAGTTATGGGGCAGCGGTCTTTAGACCGCTGCTTCATAACATCTGTTTCTGGCGTGCCTGAAGGCTTGCCGGAAACAAGGGTCCTCAAGCTCCATACAGAGCTTGATAAATATGCCCCATAGTTACTAGGAGTTGCTGCAGGATTCATGAAGTGTAAAACAAAACAATGCAAGATGTTTAGACTTCAAAGGAAACAGATAGGAGATTGTGATTCATAGATGCAAGGAGTTGCTGCCGGGTTCACAGTACATAATATTAGTTAGAGCTGTATGACAGAGTAATAAACAGAGCAGCACAGGCGATAGGCAAGTTGCAGGTCAAAGCATTAAATACTGTTGTGGTGAATATTGGAGAATCACAGGAAAGCTGTTTAACTGAACAAATAAATGCAGAGTTCCGATAATATATATTTTCAGGAAGATATTTGAGCAATGACAACTTGTAGCAGTGAATAGTTGTAAAGTTTAGAGTAAGATTTTGTAACCTGAATATCTCTAGAATAGCCCATGCTTGAACAAACACAGAGATCTGGAACAAACTTCAAAGCTAATGCAAACCACAATAGGCCTGACATGACTTAAAAAGAGGCTGAAAGAATCAGATGCATGAATAATTAATTAGGCAGGTAAGTTCCAGCAGTAAAATGAATGCAGACTATGCCATAAATAGCATGATTGACGGAAGCAGGGAAGTCAGTCTTAAAGGGACAGTGATAGCAGGCAGGCATATGTGAGACAAACAGAAAAGTAATATGTAATAAATATAGATAAAAGCAAGATAAATTGAATTGAAAAAATTTCAGTTCAATTTATAATTGATACAAACGGAGCCTTTATATTGGCCTCAGGGGTTCTCCAGTTACCTTCTCTCTCCAATGTAAAAATGTTGTATCCCAGAGAGCTTTAGTACTTTCTATGGAAGGCATCTCTCATCTCTCTGGGATTTCCAGGTTTCTCCCCTTTACTTAGAAAATTCAATGAGTTCTGCCTCTGTGAAGTCAGCACTATAATCAGAATTTGTAAAATCCTAAATACATTGCTGTATACAAAATAAAATACAAAATAGAAAGTGCAAAGTTCAACTGTAATAAAACATAATCAAAAGTGTAAAGTGATATAAAATACAAAGCAAATAGTGTAAATGCAGCAGAACTCATGTCATGCAGTGCTATATTGATCTTGTTTCACCTTCACATACAGAAAGGCAGCAGAACTCTCATGTCATGCAGTGTTAAATTGTACTGATCTTGTCTCTCCTTCACATACAAAAATGCAGCAGAACTGTCATGTCATGCAGTGATATATTGCACACATATTGGAGGGTAGTTATCAAGCCGTCAACCTCAAATATGCTGGAATTCCGCAGCGTATTTGTGGCGAGGCTGATTCGCCTTAGTTATTAAAGGCTAGAGACCGGCAAAAGTAGAATTGTGTGACGTAAGCTTCGATCCGCCGGACTCAGTCCGACACAGATCAATTCTTACGTCACTCCAGATGTTCCGCACACAAGTGCGGCACAATCTGACTACTTTTGCTAGTTATCAAAAACTAGCAGGTACGCTCGGCACTTTTCCGGCCCAGCGTACCTGGTTTTCAATCCGCCACCCTGGAGGCGGCGGATCCCATAGGAATCAATGGGAGTCTGACCATAGCGAAAGTACAAGTTCGCTGCTGCCAGACATCCCATTGATTCCTATGGGAGCTGTCTACACCTAACACCCTAACATGTACCCCGAGTCTAAACACCCTCTAAGCTATCCCCCCCTACACCGCCGCAACTAAATAAAGTTATTACCCCCTAAACCGCCGCTCCCGGAGCCCACCGCAAGCTACTCTATACATATTAACCCCTAAACCGCCGCTCCCGGAGCCCACCGCAAGCTACTCTATACATATTAACCCCTAAACCGCCGCTCCCTGACCCCGCCGCAACTATAATAAATGTATTAACCCCTAAACTGCCGCTCCCGGACACCGCCGCAACCTACATTATACCTAGTAACCCCTATCCTGCCCCCCCTATACCGCCGCCCTCTATAATAAAGTTATTAACCCCTATGCTGCCGATCCCGCACCTCGCCGCAACTAAATAAATAGTTTAACCCCTAAACCGCCGCCCCCGGACCCCGCCGCAACCTATATTAAACTTATTAACCCCTATCCTGCTCCCCCTACACCACCGCCACTGTAATAAATTTATTAACCCCTAAACCTAAGTCTAACACTAACCCTAACACCCCCCTAACTTAAATATTAATTAAATAAATCTAAATAATATTTCTATTATTAACTAAATTAATCCTATTTAAAACTAAATACTTACCTTTAAAATAAACCCTAATATAGCTACAATATAAATAATAATTATATTGTAGCTATCTTAGGATTTATTTTTATTTTACAGGTAACTTTCAATTTATTTTAACTAGGTACAATAGCTATTAAATAGTTATTAACTATTTAATAGCTACCTAGCTAAAATAAAGAGAAATTTTACCTGTAAAATAAAAACTAACCTAAGTTACAATTACACCTAACACTACACTATTCTTAAATAAATTATTCCTATTTAAAACCAAATACTTACCTGTAAAACAAACCCTAAGATAGCTACAATGTAATTAATAATTACATTGTAGCTATTTTAGGATTTATATTTATTTTACAGGTAACTTTGTATTTATTTTAGCTAGTTAGAATAGTTATTAAATAGTTATTAACTATTTAATATCTACCTTGCTAAAAGAAATACAAAATTACCTGTAAAATAAATCCTAACCTAAGTTACAAATAAACCTAACACTACACTATCATTAAATTAATTAAATAAATTAAATACAAATAACTACAATTAAATACAATTACATAAACTAACTAAAGTACAAAAAATAAAAAAGCTAAGTTACAAAAAATAAAAAAATAGGTTACAAACATTAAAAAAATATTACATCAATTTTAAGCTAATTACACCTAATCTAAGCCCCCTAATAAAATAACAAAGCCCCCAAAATTAAAAAATTCCCTACCCTATTCTACATTTTAAAAGTTCAAATCTCTTTTACCTTACCAGCCCTTAAAAGGGCCTTTTGTGGGGCATGCCCCAAAGAAAACTGCTCTTTTGCCTGTAAAAGAAAAATACAACCCCCCCAACATTAAAACCCACCACCCACATACCCCTAATCTAACCCAAACCCCCCCTTAAAATAACCTAACACTAATCCCCTGAAGATCATCCTACCTTGAGTCATCTTCACTCAGCCGAGCCACCGATGGAACTGAAGAGGTGATCCGGAGCGGCAGAAGTGATCCTCCAAGGGGCGCTGAAGAAGTCTTCCATCCGATGAAGTGATCCTCCAGGCGGCGCTGAAGAAGTCTTCCATCCGGGCGATGTCATCTTCCAAGCGGCGCTGAAGAAGTCTTCTATCCGGGCGATGTCATCTTCCAAGCGGGGTCTTCAATCTTCTTTCTTCAGGATCCATTTTCATCCCGCCGACGCGGAACATCCTTCTTTCCCGACGGACTACCGACGAATGAAGGCTCCTTTAAGGGACGTCATTCAAGATGGCGTCCCTTCAATTCCAATTGGCTGATAGGATTCTATCAGCCAATCAGAATTAAGGTAGGAAAAATCTGATTGGCTGATTGAATCAGCCAATCAGATTGAAGTTCAATCCGATTGGCTGATCCAATCAGCCAATCAGATTGAGCTCGCATTCTATTGGCTGATTGGATCAGCCAATAGAATGCAAGCTCAATCTGATTGGCTGATTCAATCAGCCAATCAGATTTTTCCTACCTTAATTCCGATTGGCTGATAGAATCCTATCAGCCAATCGGAATTGAAGGGACGCCATCTTGGATGACGTCCCTTAAAGGAGCCTTCATTCGTCGGTAGTCCGTCGGGAAAGAAGGATGTTCCGCGTCGGCGGGATGAAGATGGATCCTGAAGAAAGAAGATTGAAGACCCCGCTTGGAAGATGACATCGCCCGGATAGAAGACTTCTTCAGCGCCGCTTGGAAGATGACATCGCCCGGATGGAAGACTTCTTCAGCGCCGCCTGGAGGATCACTTCATCGGATGGAAGACTTCTTCAGCGCCCCTTGGAGGATCACTTCTGCCGCTCCGGATCTCCTCTTCAGTTCCATCGGTGGCTCGGCTGAGTGAAGACGACTCAAGGTAGGATGATCTTCAGGGGATTAGTGTTAGGTTATTTTAAGGGGGGTTTCGGATAGATTAGGGGTATGTGGGTGGTGGGTTTTAATGTTGGGGGGGTTGTATTTTTCTTTTACAGGCAAAAGAGCAGTTTTCTTTGGGGCATGCCCCACAAAAGGCCCTTTTAAGGGCTGGTAAGGTAAAAGAGCTTTGAACTTTTTTAATGTAGAATAGGGTAGGGAATTTTTTTATTTTGGGGGGCTTTGTTATTTTATTAGGGGGCTTAGATTAGGTGTAATTAGCTTAAAATTGTTGTAATATTTTTTAAATGTTTGTAACCTATTTTTTTATTTTTTGTAACTTAGCTTTTTTTATTTTTTGTACTTTAGTTAGTTTATGTAATTGTATTTAATTGTAGTTATTTGTATTTAATTTATTTAATTTATTTAATGATAGTGTAGTGTTAGGTTTAATTGTAACTTAGGTTAGGATTTATTTCACAGGTAATTTTGTATTTCTTTTAGCTAGGTAGTTATTAAATAGTTAATAACTATTTAATAACTATTCTAACTAGCTAAAATAAATACAAAGTTACCTGTAAAATAAATATAAATCCTAAAATAGCTGCAATGTAATTATTAATTATATTGTAACTATCTTAGGGTTTATTTTACAGGTAAGTATTTAGTTTTAAATAGGAATAATTTATTTAATGATAGTGTAGTGTTAGGTGTAATTGTAACTTAGGTTAGTTTTTATTTTACAGGTAAATTTCTCTTTATTTTAGCTAGGTAGCTATTAAATAGTTAATAACTATTTAATAGCTATTGTACCTAGTTAAAATAAATTGAAAGTTACCTATAAAATAAAAATAAATCCTAAAATAGCTACAATATAATTATTATTTATAGTGTAGCTATATTAGGGTTTATTTTAAAGGTAAGTATTTAGTTTTAAATAGGATTAATTTAGTTAATAATAGAAATATTATTTAGATTTATTTAATTAATATTTAAGTTAGGGGGTGTTAGGGTTAGTGTTAGACTTAGGTTTAGGGGTTTATTACAGTGGCGGCGGTGTAGTGGGGGGCAGGATAGGGGTTAATAAATGTATTATAGGTGGTGACGGTGTAGGGGGGGGCAGATTAGGGGTTAATAAATTTAATATAGGTTGTGGTAGGGTCCGGGAGCGGCGGTTTAGGGGTTAATACATTTATAAGAGTTGCGGCGGGGTCTAGGAGCGGCGGTTTAGGGGTTAATACATTTATAAGAGTTGTGGCGGGGTCTAGGAGCAGAGGTTTAGGGGTTAATACATTTATAAGAGTTGCGGCGGGGTCTAGGAGCGGCGGTTTAGGGGTTAGTAACTTTATTTAGTTGCGGGGGCTCCGGCGGCGCCGGTATAAGGGGTACAACAGTGTAGTTTAGTGTGGGTGCTTAGTGACAGGCTAGCAATAAAGCTGTAAAAAAGCCGAAGAGCAGCGAGATCGGATGTGTGATAACTATCACAGTCCGCTGCTCATCGCCCCGTACTTGGTGCGTGGCTTTTTGACAGATTTATTGATAACTTAGGCGAATTTTTTCAGGTCCACGGCGGCGATGGTAGGCGAGCTTAGGCGGGCGTATTGGACCGGTGAAGGCAGGAAAGTTGACACGTTGATAACTATCCCCCATTGTCTCACCTTCACATTCAGAAATGCAGGAGAACTATCAGAAAACTGTTATGTCATGCAGTTCTATATTGTACTGATCTTGTCTCTCCTTCATATACAGAAATGCAGCAGAACTGTCATGTCATGCAGTGCTTTTTTTACACTGATCTTGTCTCTCCTTCACATACAGAAATGCAGAAGAACTGTGCTGTCATTCAGTGATATATTGCACTGGACTTGTCTCTCCTTCACATACAGAAAAGCAGCAGAATTCTCATGTCATGCAGTGCTATATTGCAATGATCTTATCTCTCCTTCACATACAGAAATGCAGCAGAACTGTCATATCATGCAGTGCTATATTACACTGATCTTGTCTCTCCTTCACATACAGAAATGCAGCAGAACTGTCATATCATGCAGTGATATATTGCACTGGACTTGTCTCTCCTTCACATACAGAAATGCATCAGAACTCTCATGTCATGCAGCGCTTTATTGTACTGATCTTGTCTCACCTTCACATAGAGAAAATCATTTTAAATAATCTCACCTAAACAGAGAGGGTTTGAATATTAGGGCCCAAAGACTGGTTATGTTGAATCACCTATCTCAGCTGTAGCTGCCTTTAAGGGTAGTAAAGTCATTATTAAAATAGAGTACAACATTTTAAATAGCTTTACAATACACTTCTATTATGACATTAGTTTGTTCTTTTGGTACATTTTGTTGAAGAGTAAACCTAGGTAGGCTCATAGGAGCTCAGGAGTGTGCACGTGTCTTTAACAGTCTATGCAGCAGTATTTGCAACAATGTAAAAAAATTCTATAAGCATTGTTGCTAACACTGCTGCCAGGTAGCTAAATGCACGTGCACAATGCTGAGCTCACCTAGGATTATTCTTTAACAAATGAAACAAAAGAACTAAGCACGATTGATAACTGAAATAAATTGGAAAGTTGTTTAAAAGCTGTGCTCTGTCCAATGCATTTAAAGGGACATGAAACCCAATTATCCTGTTAACCCCTAAACCACCACATACCCACCGCAAGTACCTATTCTGTTAATCCCTATACCGCCACATACCCACTGCAAGTACCTATCCTATTAACCCATATACAGCCACATACCTACCACAAGTACCTATCCTATTAACCCCTATACAGTCACATACCTACCGCAAGTACCTATCCTATTAACACCTATACCGGCACATACCCACCACAAGTACTATCCTATTAATCCCTATACCACCACATACCAAACGCAAATACTATGCTATTAACCCCTATAACGCTAAATATCCACCGCAAGTACCTAGCCTACTTACCCCTTTACCACCACATACCCACCGCAAGTACCTATCCTATTAATACCTATACCACCACATACTTACTGCAAGTACCTATCCTGTTAATCCGTATACCACCACATACCAACTGCAACTACATATCCTATTAAATCTTATACCCCCACATACCCACTGCAAGTACCTATTAACTAGGAAAGAACGATCCACGATGCAGGGCAACACATCCGGGTGTACCGGAAGAGAAAATAAAGGTCACCCAAGCACTCTCACCAAGACTGGAGTGCTATAGCAGTGGTAGATCAAACCGCCCATAGAAAGCCACATATTAAGTGGCACTTATTCATAGACTGGGTCATTATTGAACATACAGCTCTATTTATAGGACTCATTAACCCTTTCATCAACATCATTAAAACCAATAATCAATTAAAAACAGTGCATTTCATATAGGATAATTAAGCTTGAGAAAAAAATATATATAAACAGTACATAAAGGTCACTAACAGTAGAAATAATTCATAGCCCTTATTCATCTAGATAAGTAGAATTACAAAATTATAAAAATATACAAATAATAATAATAGCTAAATGAATATAATCCTACTGTTTCTTAATCCAAAAGTGTGTTATCCCTTAACTTGGAATATTAAAAGTACCTACAGTGTGTTATCCCTTAACTTGGAATATTAAAAGTACCTAAAATTAACTAGTTCAGAGAGATTTAGAGAACATTTTAATCATCAATAAAAAAGTTGATGTCACACTCTTTGTTCATTCCCTTTGGGTAATGTGTATGTAAGTTTAACATCCAAAACAACTCTTTTTTGTCTAAGATTTTATATTTGTTACCACCTCTAGGTGGAATAATAGCTGTATCTATTATTTGAATGGACATATCTGCTATATTGGTAAGATGGAAACTGTTAAAATGGTGTGCTACTGTTGATTCTTTGACATAATTCTTCACATCTCTTGTATGTTCCCCAAATCTTTTCCTAGCTTCACGAGAGGTTTTACCTACGTACTGAAATATGCAAATATTATAGGTTACATTGATGATGTTAGAAGAGATAGGACAAAAGTATTGCCTGTTATCTAAATTTGAGGTAAAACAACCCCCCAGAAGAATATTGGAACAGGTATTACAATTTATTTTACTGCATTTAATATTTCCTTTTTTACATAGCCAATCAGATGTTTTTTGTTTTTGATTTCAAAGCAAACAAGGAGAAATAGATTGACCCAGAGTCCTAGGTTTCTTTGGGACATATTTACACTTTTTAGCAAACGGACGCAACACTTCATCATTAGATAAGATATGTACATGTTTCTTTAGATTTTTGTGTGCATTCAGTAGTAAATACTATATCATCTTTAAATCTATTTTCATTACCATTTTTATTCTCTCTTTGGTGTGTGATATTATAAGTTTTTTCTTGCTTTCTACATTCTTCCAAGGCTAATGGGTCATAAACCCTATGAGAAAGTATTTCTTTCAACTCTATATACTCTTTTGCTCATAGAGACTAGTATCTGATTTAGTGTTTCTTCGTAATCAAGTAAATTGTCCCTTCAGTATCACCTGAATTAAATGTTTAGGATGCTGTGAAGAGGCATGGGGGCCGATTTATCATTGTGCAGGAGGACATGATCCGCTGTAGCGGATCATGTCCGCTGCATATCAATAAATGATGACAGCATATGCTGTCGGCAATTATCATTGCACAAACGTTTCTCTTGAAATGCTTGTGCAAAGCTACCCCCTGCACATTCGTGGCCAATCAGCCGCTAGCAGGGGGTGTCAATCATTATGATCGGATCCGATTGGGATGATTGCTGTCTGCCGCTTCTTAACTTCAGTTTCAGGGGAATATGAAACTACGGGGGTAGATTGCAGCATCTGCTGCTTGATAAATCTACCCCATGGAGTATAGTGTTTCCTACAGTCGGTTTTCTGTATGTGCTGGTGATAACTTTGTAGAGTAAGATCTAAGATCTAACATATTTGCTGTAAATTCCTGTGATTTGAAGAACCAATTCATTATTGTTAAGATAGTGCATAAAGTCTTTAAATGAATTGTCATCCACAGGATATTTCACTACAAAAAGTAGGTCATCAATGTAACGAACAAAAAGTTCAATATTTTTCATACCATGGATTTAATGTAGAGTATATACAGTATATATGTCAATTCCCACAATGCTACATATATATTAGCAAATGCCGGGGCGAATTTTGCCCCATGGCTGTTCCCCTGGATTTGCTTAGAGTACTCATAATTAAACATAAAGTAATTATGTGTAAGAAGAAATCGTAAAATATCTCCAACATAATGTCTGGTCAGTGCATCCAATCCTAACTATCTAAATAGAATTCAACAGCTTGTATTTCTAAGTGTTGCAGAATACTAGTGTACAATGATG
This sequence comes from Bombina bombina, assembly GCF_027579735.1. Classification (NCBI taxonomy): domain Eukaryota; kingdom Metazoa; phylum Chordata; class Amphibia; order Anura; family Bombinatoridae; genus Bombina; species Bombina bombina. The sequence goes on along the minus strand of NC_069506.1, from coordinate 274,789,909 downwards.
AAATGTTAGCAGTGATCCAACAATAGTGTTCTTGCCATGTAACATATTCTAAGGAAGATAGTAGTTGAGCACTATCTTGGAAACAGCTAAGCTGTTTCTTGGCTAATGGCTGTAAAATAGAGTCAAGCCACTCAACTAGGGATTCAAACAGTGAGCCAATACCAGTCACAATAGGTCTGCCTTGAGGGCAGTCCTTGTCCTTATGTATTTTTAGTACATGGTAGAAAATAGGGTAACAGGGTATTCAGGTATTAGGGTATCTGTGGTTTTAAAAATACCAAGGGAGACCACTTCCTCAACTAAATGAGAGAGCTCTTCCTTAAATTTCGTAATGGGGTTACCAGATAACTTACAATATAATGGTATAGTATTGGACAGTTGTTCCAAAGCTTCCTTGAAATAATAATCCTTATCCATAATAACTATGCTTCCACCCTTAAAAGAGTTTCTGATAACAATATCTTGGTTATCTTGTAGGGATTTAACGGCAAACCATTCTTTTCTATTGAGATTACGGTGGAAGCATAAGTACTAGTGTTAACATCCATATCTACCTTTAGGATATCTTCTTGTACAGCCTTCTGGAAGGCATTAATCATAGGACCTCTAAAGTTAATAGGATAAAACTCAGACTTATGTTTTTTTGGCCTGTGCAATGATTGTGGCTCAGAATCCTTGTTATTACTAATATATAGCTCTACCAGAGTCGTAACCGCACATGCATCACTGAACTGTAAATGTGGTTCACTTGATCACTTGATTTGCAATTATTAACATTTTCATTTAGTTTGGAGGAATCTTTGGACTCATTTTCTTTATCACTTATAGCAAAATACCTTTTAAGCGACAATTTTCGCATAAATTTGTTGATGTCTAGCAGAGTTTTAATACTTGAGAACTTTTGGGATGTGGCAAAGCCTAATCCCTTTGACAAAACTTGTCTGTCTACATACATAAGAACAAGCTTAGACAAATTAATAATACTCATATTGTCTTTTTGAGTCCCATTAGAATGGTTTAGTAGAGTCCCTTTTTCTCCTCCTCTTTTTTCACCATCTTTGTCGCTTTTTCCTAATTGTGTCACTCCGCTGGTTTTTGGTCATACCACCGGTATTCTCGCCTCTGAATCTTCCCCTGAAGTCTCCTAAAAAAAAACAAGAGGAAGGGGAGGCTGAAAGAGAAGAACAAAAGGATGAAAAAGAGCTGCCAGAGTTGGTAGCTTCCATATCTGTGGATTCACCCTCAGAGTGTCACACTACTTGAGTTAGTGTCAGAGTCAGAACTACCCAGAGACTAAGGTAGGAATGAGATAAACCTCACTGAAGTCTCAGAACAACACTCTTTTATTTATGCAAATTATGACCCTTAGGGAAGTCTCCCTAAGGGTGATGCAGGAAGCCAGATGTGGAACCGTTGCTCAGTGTGCCTAGAGGGATATGGCTGCACCTCACTGATGAGGCCAATAGGACAAAACAAATGTCTGGGGTTTTGCTGTTTCTGTTGTTCAGAGAGGGACTGCCTGGTATTTCGGGGCTGGACTGTACTGTTAAGTCAGGATCAGACTGATATGCTACAGGAAAGTTCTTCTCTGTGAAAGGTACATGTTGAGCAAAACAAGGCTGCTTCTTGGGTGGTAACTAGCCATAGAACAAGCTATTATGCTATTGTTCGTTCCCAGGTTGAGCACTTCTCCCTTTTTATTTATCCAAATTATTACCCTTAGGAAAGTCTCCCTAAGAGTGATGCAGGAAGCCAGATGTGGAGCCAGTGCTCAGTGTGCCTAGAGGGATATGGCTGCACCTCACTGACAAGGCCCACAATAGGCCGAAACGTACGCCTGGGGTTTTGCTGTTTCTCTTGTTCAGAGAGGGATTGCCTGGTATTTCGGGGCTGGACTGTACTGTTAAGTCAGGATCAGACTGATATGCTACTGGAAAGTTCTTGTCTGTTAAAGGCACATATTGAGCAAAAGAGGCTGCTTTTTGGGTGGTATCCATAGAGCAAGCTATTATGCTATTGTTCGTTCCCAGGTTGAGCGCTTTTCTCTTTTATGCAAGTCCTGGCAGAGACTAGATGAGCAGAGTACAGAAGAAAACAAAACAGTACCTGGAATAGGAGCTTCTCAGAGCTGCAGGAGGAAGATTAACACCAGGAACAGAAGCTGAGGTGCAAGGATACCAAGGTCACAGTCCAATCCAAATTCAAAGCCAGGTATCAGTCCAATCTTGCAAGGTACCAAAGGAGGAAGAAAAGCCAAGGTCAAAGTACAATCCAAATTCAAAGCCAGATGTCAGACCAATCTTGCAAGGTACCAAAGGAGGAAGAAAAGCCAAGGTGAAAGTTTAATCCAAATTCAAAGCCAGATATCAATCCAATCTTGCAAGGTACCAAAGGAGGAAGAAAAGCCAAGGTCAAAGTATAATCCAATTTCAAAGCCAGGTATCAGTCCAATCTTGCAAGGTACCAAAGAGGGAAGAAAAGCCAAGGTCAAAGTACAATCCAAATTAAAAGCCAGGTGTCAGTCCAATCTTGCAAGGTACCAAAGGATGAAGAAAAGCCAAGGTCAAAGTTAAATCCAAATTCAAAGCCAGGTATTAAGGTCACAGATATAGCTCACACAATAGATAACTGAATACTATAATTGAGCAAGTAGCATATGTAGGCTCTAATATTTAAAGTAAAAAACAGATAGCGACGGCCAAAAATTAAGCAAAAAGGTAAACAAAAGTGGTTGCTGACAGTACCCCCCCCCCATCAAACCTCAGGAACCCTAAGCTGGTTTGAGGGGATGGGAGGCATGAAAGTGATCTGTCAAGGTGGGGGCATGGACATGTCTAGCGGGCACCCAGGATCTGTTAGCCCCAGCATATCACCTCCAGTGTACCAGGTACTACAATTGGTGGCCTTTGTATCTAGAGTCCAGGATCTTTAAAATTTCAAACTCTGGTTATCAGAACTGGAGGAGGAGGGAGTTGAGGACAAGAGAACCTATTACTGCAGGAGGTTTAAGAAGTGATACATAAAAAAACAGGGGAGATATGTAGGGTTTGAGGTAAGGCCAGCTTATAAGAGACTAAATTAAGCCATTTGTGTATAGGATAAGGACCTATGTATCGAGGTCCAAACTTGTGAGAGGGCTGACGGAGTTGGATGTGCTGGGTGGCTAACTAAACTCGATCCCCAACAGAAAAGTGTAGGTTTCTGGCACAATGGCAGTCAGCAAAAGTTTGTTTTTATGGGAGGAAGTTCGTTAAACAGAACGTATTTGACGCCAATGCCTTAGTGACTCTTGGACCCAGCAATCTGCATCCGGAACTCCTACATGAGAGGAACTGAGAGGGAATATTCGTGGCTGATAATTCATGGCAGCCATGAAAGGAGAGCAGCATAGTGAAGAATGCCAGTGGATGTTTCAAGCAAGTTCGGCTAGAGGCAGAAGATCAGACCAATCTGATTGTTGTAGCTTTACAAAGGCACAAAGGTAAGCCAGGTCTTGATTAGTTCTCTCGGTCTGACCGCTGGTTTGAAGATGGTAGCCTGAGAGGATAGACATATAGTGGTACCCAGAAGTTTGCAGAGTTTTCTCCAGAAGGCAGAGGTGAATTGTTTTTCTCGATCAGAAACTTTCTCTTCTGTAATGCCATGAAGACGTATAACATGTTGAATGAAATGTGAAGCAAGTTCTTGAGCAAAAGGTAATTTTGGCAATGGGACAAAATGTGCTTGTTTGTAAAAGCAGTCTACTACCACCAAGATTACAGTATGGCCGATGGAGGGAGTAAGATCCACCACAAAATCCATGGAGAGATGCATGTATAAGTGTAAGCTATGTAGTGTGTGTGCTTGTGTATCTGTTTGTATAAGTGTGTGTGTATCTGCATGTATAAGTGTTTGCTATGTAGTGTGTGTATCTGCATGTATACATGTAAGCTATGCAGTGTATGTGTATCTGTATGTATAAGTGTGTGTATGTATCTGCATGTATAAGTGTATTCTATGTAGTATGTGTGTATCTTCATGCATAGTGTAAGCTATGTGGTGTATGTGTATCTGTATGCATAAGTGTAAGCTATGTAGTGTATGTGTGTGTGTATCTGCATGTATAAGTGTATTCTTTGTAGTGTGTGTGTATCTGTATGTATAAGTGTATTCTATGTAGAGTGTGTGTATCTGTATGTATAAGTGTGTGTGTATCTGTATGTATAAGTGTATTCTATGTAGAGTGTGTGTATCTGTATGTATAAGTGTGTGTGTATCTGTATGTATAAGTGTTTGTGTATCTGCATGTATAAGTGTATGCTATGTAGTGTGTGTATCTGCATGTATACATGTAAGCTATGCAGTGTGTGTGTGTATCTGTATGTATAAGTGTGTGTATGTATCTGCATGTATAAGTGTATTCTATGTAGTATGTGTGTATCTTCATGCATAGTGTAAGCTATGTGGTGTATGTGTATATGTATGCATAAGTGTAAGCTATGTAGTGTATGTGTGTGTGTATCTGCATGTATAAGTGTATTCTGTGTAGTCTGTATAAGTGTATGCTATGTATTGTGTGTGTGTGTGTGTGTGTGTGTGTGTGTGTATCTGCATGTATAAGTGTAAGCTTTGCAGTGTGTGTGTGTGTGTATCTGCATGTATAAGTGTATGCTATGTAGTTTGTGTGTGTATCTGCATGTATAAGTGTATGCTATGTACTTTGTGTGTGTATCTGCATGTATAAGTGTATGCTATGTAGTTTGTGTGTGTATCTGCATGTGTAAGTGAATGCTATGTAGTGTGTGTTTCTGTATATTTAAATGTGTATACATGTATATGTGTAGCTTGTGTTACTGTGCATGTTTGCTGACTTTAAAGGCCAGAATCAAGAATATTAATGGGGAATGTAGAGAGCCGTTTTAAAGAATCTATTATTAAATGTCCAATTAAGATAAAAATATTTAGCACTGTCTCTGCAAAGGCTAATTAAATACAGAGCTCACATAGCTATACCGGTGGTTTGAGCTTGTGTTTGATTTGCTGTCTAAGAGTATTAAAAGATATGACTTAATTTAGTATTTTATTTATCTCTTCGTGCGAGAAAAGGACCGAGAAGGCCCAGGGCATGTATCCGCAGAGGAGGGGGGAAGGGGGAATGCTCTGATCCCAGCTTTGACCACAGGTGCATGTCCTGTGTGCCAAAGTGGAGCAGTGTGTTCCCCACCATTTTTCTATGGAAGGCCATGTTGTACTCCCGCCATACCCCTTCTTTAAATCTTTTGTGTATATTTTTATATTTTTATGCATATTTGTAGAGGTTATGCCCTTGGGCCGGCCATTTGTCAACATAGCATGTTGCTAGGACCCTGAAGCACCTCTGCCACTCTTCATAAGTCACAGGCCTCCATATCCTTTTGGGTCCGGTGCCATCCTCTGCCCTTTCCTTATTTCTGTAAGCTTCTGCTGACAGCTCAAAGACGTTAACATAACGCCCCTCCTGTATCTTTTTTATCACCTTTTTTTCAAATGACCATACAGTGAATGTACCAAGCAAGGATACGTGTCACCTTGCACTGTTACCTTTTTTTTTGCCCACCAATCCTAGCTCTTTCTCGCTCTCTGAGTCTGACCCACTAGATGATGAGCTATTATCAGCGTGTGTGTATGTGTTGTTCAATAGCTCACCGGTCGGCGCTGCCTGCGTTGCTGCTCCTGACGTGGAAAGCTCTGCCTCTGCTGCAGCTGATGCTCCTGCCAGTTGCTGTGTAATACCTCTCATCTGCGGACTTTATCCTGCCATGGTGACGCCAGAATTTGCACCCGTTACACCCTGTGTAACAAGAGAAAGATGTGGAGCACTCTGGGAAGAGGACAGTGTCCCCAGAGAGCCCACCCCTCCTGCAAAACCCTGCCTCCACTCATACCCATAGCCGCATCCACAATTCTGCACCAGTCGTAATTACCTGCATTCACTCTAGACCCAGGTAGGCTCCATGAACCTGATGGCACTACACCCTGTGCCCCTGCACTCCCAGTCACATTAACAGCGCTTCCTTCATGCATGCCAGTCACATTCATGCTGCTAGCAGTTCCTGCAATCTGCGAGTCAGAAACATTCATGCCACTAATAAATGCTCCTATCGGATTCCCCACAAGCTGCGTGTCAGACATATTCATGCTACTCATATGTCCTCCCATAATATTCCCTGCATGTTGTGTGTTATGCACATTCATGCTATGTTTATTTGACCCCCTGCTGCGACTTGCATCGATTCTCTGCACACTCCCTGCCCGGCATCCCCTAGTAACTTCCAGGCCTGCATCCCTGTCCATGTTCTCTACATGTAGCTCTTCATCAACCAAGGTGCCTCCTTGTACCACACCCTGTGCTGTACTCCCAGCTGGCTTACTGACTTCCGGACCCACTGCTGTATTCCTGCGGCCTACCCTAGCCACCCCTCCCCCGGAGCACTACCCTCTTCTCGGAGTCTCTGCGTCTGATGGTGATGATGCACATGCCGTATCAGGTGAGGGGGTGTGTCCTGATGTGCTGACGACATCCCCGGCTGGACCACAAGGCCCACCACCTCCCCCTCTCGCCTTGGGCCCTCCAATTACTGCCACAGTCACTGCTGGAGCCATGACAGCTGCCAGGGACTGGGCTAAGGCCAGAACGGTGGCCAGGGCTGCAGAGAGAAGTGATGACAGGAGCTGCCCTGAACTGGATGCGTCCATAAGGTTTGTAGCTGGGTGAGCACTATGATAGTGCATATCTTGAGGGGGTAAAATAGAGGGGGCCTGTGTGTGCAATGCTACTTGCGCTAAGGGCTTTGTAAGGCCAGAATGAGCCAAAATATTCCCATCCACATGTAAGGGCCCAGAAACCACCTCCCCTAAAGCAAGGGGGGCAGCCGTAAATTCCAGGCGGCCTACTTGTATTACTACCACTTTTCCTAACATTTTTTCTGGCCCTAGCTATGTGGCCTACAGGGGAGCGGGGTTGAGGTGTAGGTGGTACAATCTCACTGCCATCTGAACTTCCCACACTTTCCCTTGCAGGTTGTCTTCTCCTCGTGGATCCATCCAACTCCTCTCTGTAATGCCTAGGTGGCACAGAAGATCTCCTAGCACGATCCATGCTGCAATCAAGAATAAAAAAGAAATCTTCATCACCGAACAAAAATCTTCTTGAAGTCTGAAAGCAGGAAAAGAGGCTGGAATGACTGCAACAGGACCCTATAAAGGTAAGCACACTCTCCGCCCCTCCAGTTGCAACAAAGTAACAAAACACACATAGCAAACTCCAGACTTCAAGTCAGTTATCCCTTAATTTTATTTCAAGACAGGAGGCTTCATATTTTGCATAATTCTTTACTGACACCAAAACAACAGCAAAGAAACTGAAAGTAAGAAAAAAAAATAATCACACAGCAACAGTGTATAACCAATCAGGATACAGCATCACAATAAAGAGTCCAGAACAATCTAAGTCCTTCCTCTTTTCTTTGCTGCACCAAGAACAGCAGGTCACGTATTATTGCTCTACCTTTGTGTTAAAATAAATTTAGTGTTTTTATTAACTAGTTTTTAGCTCAATGTCTAACTGAACAACTAGTGTTTTCCTAATTAACTAGTGAAATAATTGTATGTTGTTATTCCTTTTCTATTACATTTAGTCTTTTATGTAAAGATTTTTTTCTCTAAGTCTATTACGTTAAATTTAATGTTGCTACAGTCTTTTATGTAAGGGTTTTATTTTCTATAAGTATTCAAATACTTTTATTTTATTCCTATGGATCAGCCACTTCAGTGTGGCTGCTCCGTTCTTTATTTTTTTTTGACAAGCTGATTTTCTGTCAGGCTCTCGGTATGCCTGACAAGTTGTGAGTTGCTTGCGCTATCTTCGGAGCAGCCGCCTTGCTGAGCGGGCTGCTCCGTTTTTGCCTCCCATCTTGTGTTCCTCCTCACTCCAATTTGGGCCGGTGCCGCTGTGAGATCTCGCGGACACACACCTGACCGGGGGTTTTCAAACTGATCTGGTCAGGTGTGTGAGCCACGGCCTGTGTCGGCTCCGGCTCGAGAGGCGGTTTGATTTGTTGAAAATCAGCTAGCGTAATGGTTAAGTCTTATAACGATCTTATAATCCCAGGTCCCAGGGTTTGAATCCAACGAAGGAGCATAAAGTTGAATAATAGTAACAATATCAATATTACATTAAATATTTTATAAAAGTTGGTATTCTCAATTTTATTTAAATAGTGGGATTTAACCTTACATGTTTTGTTTATGTTATCAGTTAAACAGAGCTACTTGGCCGTTTTTTCCCGCCATTTTTATTTTCTAAAGGTTTAAAATGTTTTCCCTTTTATTGCAGTTCATATAGCTCACTGGGTAGCCTTTCTGCCTCTCATACTATAGGTTGGGGGTTTGAATCTAACCTCCACCTATTCGGGCAAATATTAGGTAGATATTTTATTTCTGTATGTTACACACTTTATATATTTTTTGAAAAAAAAAAGATATTTCTTTTAAAGTTCTCCTTTAATTAAACTTTCTGTTTAGCCTTGGGGACTAACACTGTAAGCAGGCAGTTTTGAGGTTCAGGGTTCAAATCCTGCCTATTCAGCGTAATTTAAATTTTATTTTTTCCTTTTAATAAAATGATTTTTATGTCAATATTTTTACTTTTTATTTAGATCAATAACTCAGCGCACCGCATTAAAGAAATGGAGTCTGCCGACCCTGTCATTGACTCCGCCCCTTCTTCCTCTCAATCTAAAGAGGAACTTTTATCCTATATTAATTTGGCCATAGCTTCGGCACTAAAACATAATGTTTCACCTTCTGAAAAAGTTTTAGAACAACCTATGCCCCTTCATGTTGAGGAATCCTCCTCCTCCTCTTCCTCTGATTCAGATTCTCCAATATTGCGCAAACGTCTTTGGAAGACTCATTCTCGCTCTGCTGCACATAAGGGCAAAGCTCAGAGACAGAAAGCCCTTCCCCCGGGCGTTTCACATAGGGGTGCCAGAACCTCCTCCCCAGAGGTTAAATGGGGTAGACGAACCCTTTCCCCCTTGGGTACTCGAAGGGGGATTCAGAGCTCTGACTCTGAAAATTTTGACATGGAAGACTATATGGAGTCTTTTCCTGGGCTAGATTGGGATGAGGAACCTCAGTCTGACCTTGAGCTGGATCCATTTCCGGCTCCTCAGGCGGGGGCTCCTCGTTCTCGTTCTTCCCAGAGGAATAATATTGAACTGGAGGACGACATGGTGGACCCGGCTGGGAACCCCATTTTTAGTCCCAAACACATTAAACATCCCAGGTCATCTGACTGGGCATTAGCGCCTCATCTTTCTCGCTTTTTGCAGAGATCGCTCAGAAAGCCTCTCGATCGTGAAGATCGTAATAAACTACATGTTGAATGTCGTAGACCTTCCCTCCCTTGTAGGGAATCTGTAACTCCTGAATTTGACGCTAAACTCGCTACCTTTCTAACTAGAAAGGGTAGGGACCCAAGAAAGGGCTTAGACAAGGCTCTCAGAGGTGTTCAGGATAAACTTCTGGACACTTCGGGTCCTCTGGCCCAGGTTTTACATCTTTCGGATGAAGCCCTTCTTTCCGGCTCTCCTTTAGATCCTTTCGCCATTTGAGAATGGGCCTTTCGAGCCTTTTGCTTCCTTGGTAACGCCAACGTTGCCATTTCTACTGAACGCAGAAGGTCGGCTTTGCTGCGAATTAACCACAGATTGGCCGTTCTCGATGTCGAGGAAGCAGGCTCTTCTGCCAAGGGTCTTCTCTTTGGAGAACCCTTCTTAGATATCATGAGGCATTACGTTTCCACCTTTACCTCTATCGACAAGATTCAAGCTTCCCTTAGGAAGGTTTTCAACCCTTCCATTCGGGTTTTTGGCAGGGCCGGCAGATTCAGGGGTCGTCTGCCCGGCCGTCAACAGTTCATGGTCCAGCAACGCCAAGCAGTCGCTTACCAGCAGTACCCCGCCTACCCTCAGAGAGCTCTCTTCCCATCAAGATCTCGAGGCGCCAGGACCAGACCAGCCCTTCCTAGGCCCACATTACCTCCAGGCCCTTCCAATGCCCAGAGTGAGTACTCCTTTACACCTGACTTCTTTCCCCACATCTCCCTTTGCAGGCAGGCTGTCTCTTTTTTCCCATTCGTGGGATTTAATTTCTCAGGACCCTTGGATTGCTCAAACAGTGAGAGGCTTCAAGATCGAATTCATATGCCCCCCCTTCCAGAGTGGTCATCCAAAACTCCTGAACCTATCAAAACCAAATACAGACCTTATTGGTTCAGAGGTGCTATCTCTCCACCTGAAAGGCGCAATAGAGGAGGTTTTCAACCCTCAAGACGGGTTTCTAAGCAACCTTTTCCTAGTGAAGAAAAAGATAGGTGGTTTTCGTCCGGTCATCAATCTTCGGGACTTAAATTTCTTCGTGGTTTACCGCCATTTCAAGATGGAAGGTATCCACATGCTCAGAGACCTTCTCCGTCTCGAAGACTGGTTCATCCGCCTGGACTTGACAGATGCCTACCTTACAGTACCTGTATTCCCAGACCATCGGAAGTTCCTCAGGTTTCTCTGGCAGTTTACTTGCCTACCTTTTGGCCTCAGTTCAGCTCCCTGGTGTTTCACCAAACTTTTAAAGCCCGTCGTGGCAACCCTCAGAGGCAAAGGCATTCGCCTTATCATTTATCTGGATAACATTCTCCTTATGGCAGACGATCAGGCTTCCCTCCTTTGTCACTTACACACAACCACCTCCCTCCTTCAAGGGCTGGGATTTGTGATCAACTCGGAGAAGTCGGCTCTGATTCCCTCTCAGAAGGTGGAGTTTCTAGGTTTTTTCATAGACTCCACATCAGGTCTTCTCCTTCTTCCTCAAGAGAAGATCGACAAGATCAAATTAGAAATTCTAGATGTACTGACGTCCCCCATGGTATCTATCCGTCAACTTTCCAGAATTATCTGACTCCTGGCCTCCTCCATTCAGGCAATTTTCCCTGCCCCTCTGCACTATCGAGCAATGCAGAGGCTGAAGATTCAATCTTTCAGGGAATGCCATTCATATCATCAGATGATTTGTCTGAACGAGGAGGTTCGTGCAGAGATGTCCTGGTGGCTCCATCACATGGAATCCTGGAATGGCAAAGCTATCTTCGGATCCTCGCCAGACTTTGTGCTTTCCTCAGATGCCAGCCTTCTAGGTTGGGGAGCGTCTTTCGAGACCTCTGTGACGGGGGGATCTTGGTCCCCTCTGGAACAGTCACTTCACATAAATTGTCTAGAGTTTTTGGCAGGCTCTTTTGCCATTCGCTCGTTCACCAAACAGTTTACAAACTGTTGCATCCTCCTTCGGATGGACAACATATCTGCGGTCCAATACATCAACCGCTTAGGAGGTACGAAATCCAAGATGCTATCAGATCTTACCTCAGAATTGTTCAGGTTCTGTGCCTCCCGCAACATTTCCCTCCGGGCGCAATACATCCCTGGAGTTTCCAATATTGTCGCAGACTGGTTTTCTCGTTTCTGGAGAGACTCCAGCGATTGGCGACTTCTTCGCCCTGTGTTTTTACGAATTCAGAATATCCTTGGTCCCTTTTCTGTGGACCTTTTTGCCTCCAGGATCAATCATCAGTTGCCTCGTTATTTCAGCTGGCTTCCAGATCCGGGGAGCGAAGCTTCGGATGCTTTTTTACAGAAATGGCCTCTATTCAGAGCTTATGCTTTTCCCCCCTTCTCTCTCATCACGAGAACCCTTTGGACGGCCAGGAGGCTCAAATGCTCCCTGACGATAGTTACCCCCTTCTGGCCAATGCAACCCTGGTTTCCTCTTCTTCTGGAAATGACAGTCTCCCCCCCTCTCCTTCTTCCAAATCAATGCGACATTCTCTTAGATCCACTAGGGGAACCTCATCCCCTAGTTCTCCAGAATCGCCTTCCCCTGCTAGCTTGGCAGATTTCAGGGGATCCTGGTCCGCCGAAGGCCTTTCAAGAGACGCTCAGCTTCTCCTTTGAGAATCTTGGGCCCCTGGCACCAGGAAATGTTACGCTTCAGCCTGGGCATCATGGGCTTGTTGGTGTTCTCGCAGGCAGGTTGATCCCTTTTCAGCCCCTGTAGTCCTTATTGTAAACTTTCTTTCTGAGCTTTTTTCTCAAGGCAAGGCTTATCGTTCCATTAATGTCGTCCGCTCGGCAATCTCAGCGGGCCACTTTCCAGTAGATGGCAATCCGGTGGGTAGACATCCCTTGGTTTGCAGAATCTTAAAAGCTATTCGGTTGAAGGTTCCTCCTTCTTCTCGATACTCTCACCTTTGGGATGTCTCCATCATGCTATCCTTTCTTAGGAATTGGCCTCCCAATGTAGACCTTTCTCTTAAGCAATTGTCAGCCAAATTGGCGATGTTACTCTGTCTGGTCTCCTTCCGCAGGATTTCAGACATCCGGGCGCTGGACGTCGAGGGCATTTCCTTTTCCCCTGAAGGCGTTTCTTTTTCCGTCTCTAAACGCACAAAATCTATGTCATCTTCCATCTTTTACCCTTATTTCCCGGATGATCCTCAACTCTGTGTGGCTCTCTGCTTGAAATCTTATCTTTCTAGGATGACGTCCTCCAGTCCTTCTCCCGGGGGTCAATTACTAATTTCTTTTGTTCCACCCTTTCGCCCTGTCTCTTCTCCCACTTTAGCAAGATGGGTCCGTTGGCTCATGTCCTCTGCAGGCATTGACCTTTCGTTTGGAGCTCATTCTGTTCGGGGTGCGGCGGCATCCAGAGCTCTTTTATCGGGCAGTAATCTTCAAGATATCCTCAAAGCTGCGGATTGGTCTTCTTCAACTACCTTTTCTCGTTTCTATTTTAAACCCATTCTTCATGCTTCTGAGTCTTTACTTTTATTGCATTAAAATTGCAAAATATGAAGCCTCCTGTCTTGACATAAAATTCAGATTATTATAACCTTGGTGACTAAATAATCTTGATTTTATAAAAGACAGGAGGCAAATAGTTTCCCTCCCTTTTCCTCTCCCAATACTGGACTAAAAAAAAAAAAAGTTTTCTGATAAGAATAGTGGACTGTTATGTTTATTCTTTATATTTTATTCTTTGAATCTGTGTCTAAGAGAACAGCTATTATTGTCACTTTATTTCTTTTACAGTTTAATGGATGGGATTTTCCTGATTTCTCTCAAGGCTTGACTAGGATCTTCAAAGTTCTGGATTCCTTCTTCCCGGGATGTTATTGATGTTCGTTCTTCTATAATCCTCTAGTTATCCACCAAAGAAAAGAGGAAGGACTTAGATTGTTCTGGACTCTTTATTGTGATGCTGTATCCTGATTGGTTATACACTGTTGCTGTGTGATTATTTATTTTTCTTACTTTCAGTTTCTTTGCTGTTGTTTTGGTGTCAGTAAAGAATTATGCAAAATATTCGCCTCCTGTCTTTAATAAAATCAAGATTATTTAGTCACCAAGGTTATAAAAATCTGAATTTTGCTACAGGCCCACTAGACGGCCTTCCACTGTCATACACATTTACACATACATATGCACACAAATGCACACATACACATCTATGGGAGGTTGCTCTATTTACCAAATCCTGATAAAATCAGTCATTCTAAAAAAACATCCAGCATGTGCAAACTCTTGATTTATATCTAATACAAGCATATGCAAATGTGTTCTGGTATTACAAGTTAGGTGCAATCGAACACCGCGTTCGCATTGCATGGAAGCTTTGCCCTCCTGTAACTGCGCTTCCATAGGCTCCAGTGGGAGCCTTGTTCTGATGCCGAAAGGCACGACACAGAACCAAGTGCAGCGAAGGGAGGAAGTCATGCAGCGTTGGGCAGCAAAGTTTAAATATGTACTGTATATATATATGTATATATATATATATATATATATATATATATATATATATATATATATATATATAAATATATACATATATATTTATGTGTTTATATGTGTATATACAGATATTAGCAAGTTGTAGAATGTTTTCCCTTTTCACATATTATCATAATTTTCTTGGTTCAAAACAACCCCTCTACTATTATAACACTACTCGCTCCCATGACACAGTTCCATAGTACCTGTGCGCTTCCCAGATCGTGGTTGACTGCTTGTCTGCTCAGGCACTTCAATGCAGAAGTGCTCCGCTTTTCATGCGGTACGCTGGAAGTTTTACTTCTCCTCCTCTCACTGCCTAAGCTTCTGGCGTTGCAGCGTGCGACTAGCCTTGCTACTGTAAGCGCTCCAATTATGTCATCACCAATTGCTGTAGCTAAGTAGGGACACCAGGGGCTGGCAGAAAACGGTCAATAGTGCTGTGGCAGTGAATCTTCTGGGTAATAAAGATGCAGAAAGAAGAAAGGACGATCCACTCCTCAGGATAAGATAAAACGCATTTCAGCTGTATAGCCGTAGTCATAGCCTGGCTATACAGCCAAAATGCATAAGCCACAGTGCTGCGTCTGCTTTGTGAACCATTTGGGAGCTTCCCCTATTTGTTTTAAAGATTTGATAATAAAATTTGTTTTGATCTTATCCTGAGGAGTGGATCGTCCTTTCTTCTTTTTGCATCTGCAGGTATATACAGATATTAACACATAAATATATGTATATAAGTATATACATATATATTTACAGTTTTAACACAGTCATTATAGGCCACCATGTAAAGGCACTTTTCAGTGCCATTTTTTCTAACACCCCTCATTCCCTCACTTTAACCCCTTATAACTGCTTTGTGCAGTTGGTTGTTTTTTTAAACATGCTCATATTATTCTATTTAAAAAAATGAACGGTACACTTTATTTTGAGGGATATTGGGGAACACTTTTTTTAATAACCAGAGGTCTGATCTCTGGTTATAAATTGCTAGCACAACGTGCTACTCGTAATGGCTGGTAATTTAATGTGCGCCCGTAAACAGGGTGCAAGTTAAATTAGCTCTCCACTTGTAATCTAGCCCTTAGTTATTTATTAATTTCTGATTTTCTTATTGTTTCTTTAAATCGTATCACTTGATCTGAAGTATGTGGAGCTAATTAAGCGTCACCTTTAACAGCATCATAGGAAGATGCTCTGTAATGCTGAAGGGAATGGAACGGTTAATCACTCTGCAAGGTCTTATAAAAGACAGAGCGGTGACAATAAGACAGCCTGTAATAAGCTGTCACCGTGTCTGTGTGACAGCTGATTATCACCTCCCTCGTCGGTCTGACACAGTGTCCTCAGGCTGGGAACATCTGGACCTACAATAAGGAACAACTTCAGGCAAATAACCCTGTAAATAAAAACTCATTGCTCCCCACTGGCATCTGTGAAATTCACCCAGGCCCTGATGATCCAAAGTGCTGTGAGGCAGCAATATATTCAAAAGGGATCCACCGCAATGTCAATAATGCAGGCAAAATATTCAAAAGTGCCGTCATTAGATTACGAGTCAGAAAACAAGTGGATCTGAAAACAGAAAACATGTGCGCCCGTAAAGGGGGAAATTTGTCCATTTACGGTCGCACATCAATTAACCAACAATTACAATGCCCCAAAAATAAAGAGGGCATTACATAAATATTTAAAATTAAGATGAGCATTTTGTTTTTTTAAATAACTGCAAAAAGCAGTTATAAAAAGTTAAAGTGAGGGGATGTGGGTGTTAGAAAAAAATAAACGGCACAAAAAGTGCCTTTACATTGAGGTGAATGGGGCACAGTGTTTTCACTATAAATATATATATGTACAGTATATGCTTATATACATATATATTTATGTGTTAATATGTTGTACCTAGTAATTAAATTGCATTCTTATTGCTGGCCCTTAATTAATTCCCAAGTTATATTTCAGGATATTTGTGCTTGTGTTTAACTCAATTTTGTGTAATCTTAATTGTATCATAATCGTATCAAATAAACCTCTATCCTTGATGTTTTCTTTCCATTCTTAGCTCTCCTTTATTAGTTAAATTACTCTAGCGGTTGGCAAGTATGTTTATAACCTATTAGGTATTTGATATGAAGTTATGGGCATTGCGGTTCTAACCAATAGGATTAATTTTAATCTATTTTAAAGGTGTGTTAAAGGTAACCAGGTATGGCTTTAATTACGGCTTACCTCCGAAACACGTAAGCCTGTTTTGCTACTCTATATCCTATCATGTCAGGTGTATGCTGTGTTGTTCTCTGGATTTTAAAATTTAATTTCCAATAAAGTTGTTACTTTTTATCAGCTGGAGATCACTTCTTCTTTTGGATACTTCTACCAGCATTTGTATTACAGTATTCCCCACTAGTTACTTTTACCTGGGATATCTTTTGTACCGACCCTTTGGATACCCAATACTTCATATAAAGACGGACACTTCCTATTACAGATTAACTCTTGCTTGAATTTAATTGAATTGTTCTTACTTTGAGTACCCTTTTTGATTCTATGGAATATTTATTATTGAAAGAAGCCAAAGCACAGTGGGACGTGTGGACTTTTGATCGTTACATTAAAGCAAGCATGATACCGAGAGGGTTACGTGTCTATAAATTTGAAACCTTTGAGGTGGATGAAAATGATAAAGACTTTGTAATAGCCTGGAATCAGTTTTTTTCAGAATGCTAATCACGTCTCATGTTGTTGTTAATAGACTATAAAAAGACAGCTTTGGTTAATATCAGAAAGATAGAGAATTTACAAAGTGAACTGAACACGAGAAGTAATGATTCTAACTTTGCTAAGTGTGATGCTATACTACAGAAGTCAGTTGCACTAGGCAAATCGTCTATCATGGAAAATAAATATACCAAATATATAAGGAATAAAATGATTATACAACCAATACAGTTTATGTTTGGAATAGGAAACAAAGAGGTAATTTTTTGACGCAATCAAACACCACAATTTAGGAATAATAAACCCAGGAACCGTAGAAGAAGGGGTAGTAGGTCTCAATCCAAATTAGTGACCTTTTTTGATAGTGAGAAAGAATATTCGTCAGATGACAGAGCTTCAGCTAATGAGGAATCAGGATCTGTACAAGGTCTGGAGTCTGGATTCTCTCCTCCAACCCCTAGTTACTTCTCTCCCTTCATATGTTAGGGATACTAAACATGTACTTAACATTACAAAAAATCTATCTTGGAGAAAAGAATACTTTTGGCTAACAGTGGACGTGGTGTCTTTATATTAGAAAATACCACATGATAAAGGCATAGAAGCTGTTTGCTTTTTTCTATTATACAGAGGATTTTAAGGCTTTTTTCTTATAAGTCACTATATTTTTGCTTGCACAAAATTATTTTGAATTTCATGGGGGGGAGGCAATCTCCAGAGTTGTGGGACTGCGATGGGAGCTAAATTTGCACCATACTATGCCAACCTGTTTTTAGGTTCGTGGGAATTTTCCCACATCTTGGGAGATAGAAACCCCTTCAGACAGTACATACAGGTCTTCAGAAGATACATTGAGGGGGCGTGGCCAAGCCGCAGTCAGGATCGGACGCACAACTACTTAGCTCCTCTTACTATTTACAAAAGTAGAGTTTTTCACTAATTTTAGTTTCAACTTTTGCTATAATAACTTTACCACACAAGGAGTCATTTCTGCTCCTAGTGATATCACTACCATAGAAGATCTAATTGAGCACAACTAAGAAGAACTGCTGCGGCCCATTTCACAGTACCATCTACCCCCCCCCCCTCCCGGTTTGAGGGCTAGCCGGGCAGAGTAGCATACCTTACTCGAATCTATTGGAAGGTGAAGCAATTCTCAGGTGGATCTTATACTTTTTACTTACAAATGGAAAAAGATTTTTATGTACAGAAACGGGCTCTGCTTGAGGACTTGGAATATCAGATGTCTCGTGATCATGAAGATCTTTCTGGCCTATTGCTGGCTGTTAGAGCACAGGAAACTAATAATAATAACTTCCACAATTTCACGCTAACCAGCAGAAATGCAGGCAGGGAAAGAGAAAGTAGTATATCCAAATTGACGGAGGAGATGGCAGATTGCATTGGCAGCACAGAATTGCAAACCGTGACAAATGATCATGATCCCAACGCTAAAGACACGGATGTCAGCTTATATTGGGCCTCTGTGCTAGAAGGGCAGCATGTTGTTTCTCTATTTGAGGATAGGCCTTCCTCCAACGGCTTTTTCCCTGCCACATCAGAGGAGAGATGCTACGCAGAGTTTCTATCAGGCAGAAATCGAGATGGTGCAGTCGACCCCCTGATGGGCTCTAGCAACAATCCCAGAGTTTGGAGCATCTGTGATCAGCCAACCATTGTACGGGGAGGTATGGACTTATGGGCAGACTTGAGAAGATAAAAGTTGCCAGCTTATGGGCTCGAGCAGGCCCGCAACTACTAACTGACACCACCCTAACCAGATTGCGCCACGCTATTTAGAACCAACTTGCCCTGAAATTGATCCAGCCCATAGTATTATACAGGGATTCTTGGCATTCAGGACTTTTTCCTGCCTCTGGTGTGGGTTGACTGAACTTTATCCTGTCCCTTACTGGGGTCATATGGCCTTGAGGAAACGTCTGCTATAGTTAATCCCTTCAGTTGTGGATCCTTCATTTATTTTTATTTACTTTTTTTTACTAGCTTTAATCCAGTGATATATATAATAATTTTGTGTCACAGTAGTTTGCATGTTTTACAACCTATATCACCATGTATTTAAATTACAGTTTATCCGTTTGGATCTGAAAGTTAGAGTCAAACTATATTGTAAAAGCCTAAAACTATTAGCATAGAGAGATCCGATTTCATGCCTTCCCCTTTGACATGCCCCCATACACTATATATAGCTTACCTGTGAGGCTCTATCTGTATACATTAATAGAATTCTATAAGCACCTTTTCTTTTTTTACCCTCACTAAATATTACCAAGATGTAGGACAGAGCAAATATAACTTGAATATATAGATGTTTACCAGATATAATGTTATCTCCATAATTCCAATACTTAGGGACTTTTCTTATGGATCTTATCTGGATACTACACCCCCACGTGGCAATTTAGACACTCTAGACAAAGAAGTTCTAGGTAAACTAAGCTGATAATTAAATCGAGACTAGGATTACCTTATATAATGTATTTGTCCCTGGTGCCATTTATATTGTTTTTCTTATATTATATGCATATCCTCCAATATATACCTTGTTACAACTCTTCTTGTCTTATGCCCAAGAAACCACAACTGACAAGCGGCCTCACTATAATATGCTTAACTCCCTATTTTGCCATATTTTAAGCTAGATAAAAGAGGAGTTGGCTGACTGTTTTCCTGCTATTATTTTGCTACTATGAGGTACTTGATTACCCTTCAGTTGTAGATATTTTATGTTAGCACAACCTGTTTTAATCTCCTATCACAATGGAAACGTGAATTCCTCAGCTGTTTATTTTTATTATTATTCTACTGGATATAGATATGCCTTCTTTTGTTTTTTTCCTTCCCTCTTACACCTATAACAAAGCTTCTATGACTGCCCAGACATGTATCTATAGCTATCAAAAAAGGATATCTTTTGATCTTGCCAATAGAGCCTTACCTACTATAATTTGACCCGTGTTAAAGGGGATCTACATCCTACATGGCAACTCTTATATGCTCCTGTATACTTGTTTTTACATGCCCCATGTACATTAGTCCAACTAGCAATTCTATCAACATAAGGTATGCTTCTCACATTATGCAAACTATTGGTTACCCCACATTGAACATTCAATTAATGACCACTATAGAATGGAAGGAGATACCCGCTAGTTAAGCTGTAGTCTACATCTAGATTGTACGAACCCGCCCTGTAGATTCAATTTCAGATTGCCTTTATTAGTGTACTAGCCCTCTATATACATATATATTCCATATTAAACATCACATGCTAAACCATTTATGTACTATATCTTAGTACCTTACACCCACCCAACTCTTATAGCGGTGCTTACCCGCTGAATTCCCCCCCTCCCCCTTACTCACTTTACATTTATACAACAAGACCTGTAATTGTAATGGGTCCTTTAATACATTGGATTACATGCTCATTTAACTCTTCATAACTGATATTCATTTTTCTTTATTTACTTATACCCCTCTATATTGAGGAATGAAGATGAATAAACCTACCTACATCACCTGGTTTTTTTTTAATATAAAACCTTTACTGACCCATAGTTATCTTGTGAATACAACTTTGTAGGTCACAAATTTAGCTAATTAGATTTCTTTCTGGTTCAGTTGGCCAATTGGGGCCTTGATAATAGCTACTTATACTGGGCTATATGAATATATAAAACGAGGATTTCACTTAGATAAAATTGACTATACCTTTATGTTGCATTTCATCATTTTATGTTGACAGTACAGTTGTTGATAACATCATTGAGATTTATTTGTCTTTGTCTTTGTCTTTAAAAAAAAAAAGAAAAGAAGATGCATTAATGATTTGTTGTCTGTGTGGGATGGACCAGAGATCCTGATTCAAAAGTTGATTGGTTAAATATTAACCAAGTGGGTTTGCCATTTACATTTGAACACCATCATACACAGATTAACTATCTGGATTTGGTCCTAATTGGTAAAGATGGCTGTAAAGTTGTGTCAAATGTGTTTAGAAAACCGATCTCAGGGAACACGTTGCTTCATGCAACAAGCTGCCACCCCAAACATACCCCATATGCGGTGGCGAAGGGTCAATTTACCCGCTTAAAAAGGAATTGCTCTAGAAATGTCAATTATTTGCGTGAAGCTGACCTTCTAGCTATAAGACTAAGGGAAGGACATTACTCCCTTAAGGACATTAACAGAGCAAGGAAAGAGGTAGACACATTACCAAGAGAACTTTTTAACACAACTCTAATAAACTATCCAGAGACAAGGATTTTAAAGGGGTAACTTTTGTTACGTAGTATAGTGCTCAGTTCTCACAGGTTACCAAGATTGTTCCCATGCGTTCCCGCTGGACTTGACCCCTGGACTTGACCCCTGATTTGTTTTCAGCAGTTTTACTAGGATGATTGTGTGGCAGAAGCCTTCATCACACTGCTGGGTACATTTAGGCTTGCCACAATATTCAAGCTATTGATCGGGCCATTACTCCACACGGAACAATCTCACATTGCGGCCATTCGCCTGCGTGGCCAAAGTCCACCCCAAAACTGCAATTATTCCTGTGATTAGCTTGTATCTAAGCATCTTCTGATGGCCCCCTGATCACATAACTTTATCTATTGACTTGCATTTAAAAGGACAGTCTACACCAGAATTTTTATTGTTTAAAAAGATAGATCATCCCTTTATTATCCATTCCCCAGTTTTGCATAACCAACACAGTTATATTAATATATGTTTTACCTCTGTGATTACCTTGTATCTAAGCCTCTGCAGACTGCCCCCTTATCTCAGTGCTTTTGTCAGACATGCAGTTTAGCCAATCAGTGCAGACTCCTAAATAACTCCACAGGAGTGAGCACAATTTGTATCTATATGGCTCACATGAACTTGCTTCCCTGGTGTGAAAAGCAAATACAAAAGCATATGATCATGGGGCTGTCTTTAGGGACTTAGAAACTAGTAATGTCTAACTGTGAAAAACTTTCAAAATGCTCTGAGCTAAGAGGCGGTTTTCAATGGTTTAGAAATCAGTTTGAGGCTACCTATGTTTAGCTTTTCAAAAATACCACCAAGGGAACACGTTGTTTAAAATTGCATGCCCTTTCTGAATTACGAAAGTTTAATTTTGACTAGACTGTCCCTTTAAGGAAATTAGTGCTGTGTTGTTACAATCCACGGGGCGTCAGCACAATGTTATCTATATGGCTCACATGAACTAGCTTCCCCTGGTGTGAAAAGCAAATACAAAAGCATATGATCATGGGGCTGTCTTTAGGGACTTAGAAACAGAGGTTTAAAGGTTATAACGTATGTTAAAATAACCATGTTGGTTTTGCAAATTTTGGGAATGGGTAGTAAAGGCATTATCTATCTTTTTAAACCGTGACACATTTTGTGTTGACTCCTGTCCCTTTAAGGATTAGGGCCTGCAGGGAGAGGGTAGAGTATAAGGAGAAAGGTTTGGAGACAGCAACAATGTTGCTGTCTGGTGGGAGCCACCACCAATAAATGTAACCCCCCTGGGCAGCTGCTTCACACTGCTCAGGTTAATGTTGATCCTCAGCCCCCTAGCATCTTACACGCACCACATGTGCCCTTGACCTCATCATTAGGCCTTAACATGGGTGCTATTGTTCACCCCCAGATGGTTGCTGCCTTACAGGGCCTCCCTCCCACTGCTGCAGACACTGTTACAGCACTTTTACAGTCTTTGGCCTCCATTGTGGCCAGTGTCGCGGTTGGAGTTGTTCCCCTGGTGGACACTGTGTCTCTTGTGGCTGCCGGTGGGCCTCCGATCTCGGCTCTGTTAGGCCCCATTCCTTATGGTGAAATCACTGCGGCGGTAAGTCAATCACATGCATGCTGCTTTTAGATCAGGGGACTGGCTCTTAGGGGTGGTTCCAGTTGGAGCAGAAGATCCATTCTCTCTGCACAGGGCCACGGTTGGAGGTTGGGGGGCAGGGCCTCAAGCGCAGCATGGATCGCAAGCTAGATCAGCTTCCAGGCAGGCCAGGCAGACCAGGGTGAGTACTAGAGGCAGCAAGCACTTCAGGGCAGGATGTATATATAGCGCACCATAACACGTCATAAAACGCAATTGCTGGGGGCAAGTTGTTCTGTCATGTCAATACACAATAATGCACAATCGATGGGGGCAAATGTTATTCCTGGGCATGGCCCAGGGCACATAAAAACTGATGCTTCTCATGTTATTAGGCCTTTGCATGCCACTGATTCTATGTCATTTCCATCTAATGATAGGGTTAATGAATCAAGTCAGGCAGCTTATATTGCTATAGCACAAGTTGGTACTGCATTGCAGCATCCGTTTTTGCTTTCCTCTCCTTCTGCTAAACCTTCCCTATCTGTACGTCAAAGGGAAAGTCTAATGCAGTTAGGGACCTATCTGTTTTAACCTATGTTCTGGCTCAGGGTGGTATTCCTCAGGGCACAACTAATGCAGTTAGGGATAGACAGCAAAATCAGGGACCTCCCTCCACAGCCATCATGGTATTCTGGATATGTTATCTTTATTACAGGAACTGCCATTCTGGTGGGTCCCATTCCAATACTGCTAACATGACGGACATAAGTAACCTTACTGCTTCAACTGCTGCAGTAGCACCTACTGGAGGGAATGTGGACATCTTTCCTTCAATGTCTGCTGGAACAGCCCAGAATAATGCAGGCTCCTTGAACACTGCGCAGCAAGCAGCGCCCTCTTCTGGACCAGGTGAGCCCCCAGTTTTTATTCATCCCCACACACATACATATGACACATCCTCAGACAGTGGTACCGATAGTGACTCCTCTGTAGTTTTAGTGGATAGAGGCTAAAGGCGTATGTTTAGGATGTTAAAAAAGTTAGTTGCGGCACAGAATAAAACCCCTTTCCCGGCATTATCAGCTCCAGAAGCGGGTGATAATGTTGGGCTAACCATGCCCCTTAATAGGGATACTGGGTCTGGCCTGCATGATGATAATCCATACACTTCCAGTCGTAAGGTAGCAGTGCATGGTGATACCTTACCATGCCTTATTCATTCTCTTCATACCCACCTCATTCGTAAGACAGTCAAAAAGATTCAGGAGGCATGGTATGTGAATGTTTTTGAATTGTCTGTTGAAGCGCACAGGCAAAAGGAATGCAGTGAGGATGGAACAGACCCTAAGCCAATGAAGCGCCAAGACACTTTCGATGAGTGGCTGAGATGCTTCCAGGTTCTTTCCTTCCACTACATTAAATAAACCCTTCCCAAGCCATTGAAATCCTAAAGTATACCAACACCATACACTGGATTCAAAAGCACTACCAGCGCTTGGCGTGATTATGATGCCGAATTTCATAGAAAAATGGCTGGGAACCCATTACTGATGTTTGGCTGCACTAATATGCATCTTGGGAACAGATTTGATCTTGAAAGGTCCCCTTCCCCTGCACCTTCCCTCAAAAATAACCCAAATCACCCATGTACTCATTCCAGCAATGTCAAGCAATGTGATAAAGGGAACGCTTGCTCCTTTCGTACTGTAGGGGGCAACACCCAGGGGCCGACTGTGCAAAACGAAGAGCGCAAAACTCAGACAGATTTGCTGCTAAAACAACACCTGGAGTCAAGGGCACCCACACCCCTGAAAGTGGATGCTCTTGAATCATGGCTGCTTCTTTACCCTGACCGTCAGAACGCTCATCTCTTGCTGTCTGGCCTAACTGACACTTTTATTATACCAGTCATTAACACGGTAAGCGGGTCTAAAACTTATAGAAACCTGAAGTCTGCTTACCAGTTTCCCAATGTAGTCCAAGATAAATTAGACAAAGAACTTTCCCTGGGTAGGATTCTCAGCCCTTTTCAAAATCCACCTTTTGACAATTTTGATTGTTTCATCTTTAGGGGTGGTCCCTAAAAAAGAACCTGGCAAATTTCTTCTGATACAGCACCTCTCTTACCCAAGAGGATACTCTGTTAATGATGCTATAGACCCAGCTTTAAGTTCAGTGCATTATCAATCCTTTGATGATGCACTTGACTTGGTCAGAGCAGCAGATAGGGGTGCATTTCTGGCGAAACTTGACATCGAATCTGCATTTCGACTGCTACCAATACACCCATCAGCTTTTCCGCTAATGGGGTTCAAATGTCAGGGTTCATTCCATATTGACTGCTGCCTTCCCATGGGGTGTGCATTATCTTGTGCCCTTTTTGAAGCATTTAGCTCCTTTCTGCACTGGATGGTTAGTGCAGTGGTGGGTTATGATGCCATGGCTCATTACCTTGATGATTTTCTAATTGTTGGCTCCCCCGCTTCTACTCAATGCCAAACTATTATGGATGCTATGCGACACTTAATGCACAAATTTGGCATTCCCCTAGCAGAGGATAAGACCAAGGATCCATGTTCTTGTCTTACATTTTTAGGGATTGAAATTGACTCCATACTGATGTCATGCCGCCTCCCTGCAGACAAAAATTTCAAAGTTGCTTCAAGCAGTTCAAACAGCATTGTTATCAAAGAAAACTACTTTGTAAACAGCTACAATCTCTGCTTGGTCTGTTAAATTTTGCCTGTAGGGTGATCCCCATAGGTCAGATCAGAACAGGTGGCTTCAAGCCCCATTGAAATGTACTCTGAAAAGCCATTGTTGGTGGTGTGGGAATATTTTCTCTTTAACATTAACAAATGGGATATATCTGTGGAGATCTGATCCTGTCCCTAGTCAGTCCCTCCATCTCTACACAGACGTTTCTGGGTCCCATGGATATGGTGCATATTTTCAAAGCCAGTGGTCTGCAGGTCCCTGGCCACAACATTGGGTATTACAAGGCCTTACTAAAAACCTAACCATTCAAGCTCTACCCCATAGTCTTGTCACTGGAGCTTTGGGGCACCAGTTTTCAAAATAGTGCAGTTATCTTCTGGTGTGATATCTTAAGTGTGGTGCACGCTATTAACAACCTGTCTGAATTTTCACCCTTAGTAATTCGGTATCTTAGATAGCTAGTTCTCCGCTGCCTCAAATTCAACATTAACTTCCTTGCAAAACACATCCCGGGACTTTATAACTCTCTAGCTGATGTCCTTTCATGCATTAATTGGCCACTCTTTAGAAAGTTAGCCCCGCAAGCTGCTGCGGAAGGACTTATCTGTCCGGATTTCCTTTGGCAGCTGGCGGATCCTGGACCTCCTTGCTTCCGTTAATAAAACTTTCCCTCGTCTCAAGCACATGGACACCTATGTCAAGTGTTGGAGGGAATGGAAATCCTTCTGCCAAGACTAAAGTCAGTCGGTAGCTCAGGCACTAATGGAGTGGTTATCCCAACTTAGATCCCATGAGGTGCGTAAGGGTGCAGTACAATCTAGATTAGTGGCTCTGTCATATTTTAACAAATTATGTAAATTTACAGATTTTTCTTCTGGTTTCCTGATAAGACAAATTATTAAGGGTTGGGGTAGGATCAAGAAGAAATCCCCTGACTCCAGAGAACACATTACCATAGACAGGCTTCAGAGCCACCTATTATCTCTATCAGCAGTTTGCTTCTCCCCATAAAAGGTTCTTTTTGGTGCATTGCGCATCGGTGAGCTGCTGCCTCCGTCGTATCCTGATGCTGTTTTGCTTTTTATACCCAGGTCAAAAAACTATCAAGAAGGTAACGGCACTTGGCTTACCCTATTTCCTCAAGCTGATAGTGTTTCCTGCCATATCCAGTTATTGTCAGAGTACCTTCAAATTCGCCCCCATACTCTTAGACAGTTCCTAATAAATGCTGACAGCACGTTCTTTTCCCAATACCAGTTCCGGAAAGTTTTGAAATTGGCAGTTGAGCATGCTGGCCTGAATTCTGCAAGCATGGCTCCACACTCTTACAGAATAGTGATGGCCACAAGTGCAACCGCCTTGGGCAAGCCAGCAGAGCAAATACGGCGCCTCGGTAGATGGTGTTCTAACAAATATCCGTTTATATGTTTGACGACTTATTTCTTCCACAGGGTAATAGAAATAATTGCAGTTATTAATGGTCTTTTTCTTTTTTAGGTTTCTCCAGAAGGGCTTCACGCGTTTGGATTGTTGGGCACTTTTTCATCCACTGGGCAGCCATCAGAGCCACAGCCATGCAAAATGGCCAGCAAGGTTTTCGCCCTAATAAAGTTTCCATCAGATGGTTAGGCAGGAGAGGGATGAGCTGGAGAGACTTACCATTTCATATAGGAAAAGCCCAAGATGATGGGGTACACCAGATATCATACTTCATTTAGGGGGGAATAATGTTGGCTCAATTCCAGTATTAGAATTTATCAAACTAATTATAGCAGATATCGGCTGGTTGCGGGCATGGGCTCCAGGGATTGTCATTGGGTGGTCCAATATCATAGCCAGGCTTAACTGGAGGTTTATGGGATCTGCAGGTGCGGCATATAGAGTCCACAAAAAAGTTAACAGAGTGGTGGGTAAAGCTGTGACTGGTGATGGTGGGTTTATTATCCGCCATGACAACATTATGGTCAGTGCCAGTTATATAGACCCGATGGGGTGCATCTTACTAATGCAGGCTTAGACCTCATGCTCTCAAATGCAAAAAATAGCTTTTTCAGTAGTTTCTCTTGGCAGGAGGTCATGCCTATGTCATACCAACAGAGAGATTGGGGAAGAGTAACGACCAGATGGCAAAGGTCGGGCAACGCCTCAGGTAGTTTCTGAGGTGCCCTGCCTTTGTTTTTGGGTCTTTGCAACTCCCAAATTGCCTCTGTCCTGAGCGGAGTGTTCCTTCACTACTGCCCCTTGCCCATTGACCTCTTGTCATGTTGAGGAGGACACTTTAGAACTCACTTGCCGCCATCCAAGTGAGCTGGTTTTTGGTTGTCACTTAAAAGTTTAATGTCAATCAATTGCCAGTTTTATGCTTTTACCCTCCACTCTTGTGTCAGTGTTTTATTTGTTAAGGTATTTAAGTTATTAAGTTAAGTTAACTAAGTTAAAAAGTTAAAAGGCACCTTATTCAGGTAGCAACCAGCTAGGCTTTTTACCCTTATGAGAACATAGAGCCAAATAGGATAGGAGTGACTTAAGGGTTAAAGCCTTAAGGGAGAGGGAAGAGTATAAGGAGAAAGGTTTGGAGACAGCAACAATGTTGCTGTCTGGTGGGAGTTTCACCCTACCTGACAAAAAAGTCTCTGCACCAGGCTTTGGGCTTCTTTTTTACTTGGGACAGCTGCGTCTTTTTTCCTCCCTCCCTGTTTCTGGTTGGTGGCGTGAGTATGTAAGGCTTCCGTTAGGGGGCACTAGTATTTCCATGGTGAAGTTAGGGTTAATTGAGCCATTCTTCATAAGACCATGGCCTATACTGTTTTAACTTCCCTTGTTTGGGAATCAGCATTAACGGCTGGTAATGACATGGCCCCCTAAGGGTTTTTTACACTCTGATGAGGGGAGGTCATGGCCTGTGTCATCACGACAAAGAGGTTGGGGTGAAGTAACGGCCGGATGGCAAAGGCCGGGCAACGCCTCAGGTAGTTTCCAAGGTGCCCCGCCTTTGTTTTTGGGTCTTTGCAGTTCCTGATAACCTCATTGCCTCTGTCATGAGCGGAATGTTCCTTCGCTGCTGCCCCTTGGCCATTGACCTTTTGTCGTGTTGAGGACACTTTAGAACTCACTTGCCACTAATCCAATTTGCAGCTGGTTTTTGGTTGACACTTAAAAGTTTAATATCAATCAATTGCCAGTTTTATGGTTTTACCCTCCACTCTTCTGTCAGTGTTTTATTTGTTAAGGTTATTAAGGTTATTAAGTTAAAGTGCCAGTACCCACAAAATAATGTTATATAATTCTGCACATAGTGCAGAATTATATAACTTCAGCTTAGCGCAAACTTTGTACCTTAATAGATTAAAGTGAAAAAATGTTACGAAATGTACTTTCACAGTACGCCGCTCCTGGCTCTACTGAGCGGTTCTGTTTGTACAAAGTTTGCGCTAAGCTGATGTTATATAATTCTGTACTATGTGCAGAATTATATAACATTATTTTGTGGGTTTACTGTCCCTTTAAGTTAAAGGAATATTCCAGCTAAAATTGGAAACCACATGGGTGCATTCCGTTATTGAACAAAAGCATTTCTGTAATATACATGCATTAGCAAAAATGCTTCTAATAAAAGTTAAATCTGTTTTAAAAGTGTATTTAAGTATGCTCCGTGCACCAGCATTTTAAACACATTGCTCAGAGAGCCTAAGGTGCTTGTACCATCTGGTAATGACTCAATTTGTTAATTGCTGACATGATACACGCCCCACTGATGATCTGCGCAGTTGCATTGTTTAAAATGCTGGTGCACACAGAATATCTAGCTATGCGTCACATGCACGTGCAGAGATAAATGTTAACACTAAAGCAGTGATAACTTTGACTAGAAGCATTTTGCCAATACATTTATATTGCAAATATGTTTCTATTACAAAATGTAATAAATCTATGTACATTTAAATTTTGACTGGAATGTCCCTTTAACTAAGTTACGTTAAAAGAGCACCTTATTCTGGTAGCAACCAGCTAGGCCTTTTTTCCCCTTATGCAATTTTAAGCAACTTTCTAATTTACTCCTATTATCATTTTTTCTTCGTTCTTTTGGTTGCTCTTGCTGATTGGTGACTTAATGTATTTACCAATCAGCAAGCGCTACCCCGGGTCTGAACCAAAAATGGGCCGGCTCCTAAGCTTTACATTCCTGCTTTTCAAATAAAGATAGCAAGAGAATGAAGAAAAACTATAATAGGAGTAAATTAGAAAGTTGCTTAAAATTGCATGCTCTATCTGAATCATGAAAGAAAAAATTTGGCTTTAAGCACAGGAGGAGCATATTTCCCACGCAAAACACTTGTTCCTGCCTGGTTAATAAGGCTCTTGCTAAACTCACGTTCCTTTTGTGAGAGGCCAGAGAAACTCCAGTTTAACTTGCAGGAATTTTACCTGTTATTTTGCACTTTAAAGGGATAGTCTAGTCAAAATTAAACTTTCATGATTCAGATAGAGTAGCAATTTTAAGCAACTTTCTAATTTACTCCTATAATCAATTTTTCTTCGGTCTATTGGTATCTTTATTTGAAAAATCAAGAATGTAAGCTTAGGAGTCGGCCCATTTTTGGTTCAGAGCCTGGGTAGTGCTTGATTCAAATGAGTCAATAGGATTGAGAGCTGCTTAAATCCTATTGGCTGTTTAAATCAACCAATAGGATTTAAGCAGCTCTAATTCCTATTGGTTGATTTTAATTTTTCAGCCAACAGGAATGCAACGGTACCCCAATATAAAAGAGGTACCTTGCATTGAATCCTCAGTGTGCGGCGGACGATTGCATGAAGAGGACCTCCAAGTCGGACTGCTGAACCTCCGCCTGCACCTCAGCCTGGACCTCCGCCTCCATGCATTGACCGCTTCACCTCCGCAGGGATGAAGAAGATGCCGGTCCAGCGATGGATAAAAATGGAGCCACCTGGATGAAGATCTTTCATCGGACTTCAGCAACTGTGAGTACCGATTTTGGGGTTAGTGTTTTTTTGGAGGGGGTGTTTTTTTTTTAGATTAGGACTTTTAATGGGCCGAAAAAGAGGTGAGCTGAATGCCCTTTTAAGGGCAGTAAAATAACTGAATGCCATTTTCAGGGCAATGGGTAGATTCGTTTTTTTTAATTAGGTTTTTTTTTTATTTTGTGGGTTTGAGGAGGTGGGGGTTTGTAATGTTAGGGGGTTTGTTTTAATTTTTTAGCAAAAGAGCTGTTTAACCTTAGGGAAATGCCCTACAAACGGCCTTTTTAAGGCTATTGGTAGTTTATTATAGATTAGGTTTTTTTATTTTGGGGTGTTTTTTTAAAAAAAACAGGGTATTAGAATAGGAAAAAAAATATTATTTTGGATAATTTCGTTTGTTTTTTTTTGTAATGGGAATTTTTTTATTTTTGGGGTGTTTTTTTTTTTTTTTTAGATTAGGCATTTTTTATTTTTAATGGACCAAAAAAGAGCTGAATGCCCTTTTAAGGGCAATGTCCATACAAATGCCCTTTTCTGGGCAATGGGTAGATTAGGTTTATTTTTATTTTATGGGTGTGGGGGTTTGTACTGTTAGGGGGTGTTTGTTTTTATGTTTTTGCAAAAGAGCTGTTAACTTTAGGGCAATGCCCTACAAAAGGCCTGTTTGAGGGCCTACAAAATTACCTTTTAAGGGCCCTTGGTATCTTATTATAGATTTTTTTTTTTATTTTGGGGTGTTTTTTTTTTTTTTTAACGGGGTAGAATAATTTTTATTGTTTTGGTTAATTTCGTTTGTTATTTTTTGTAATGGTAGTTTTTTTATTTTTTTGTAATTGTAGTTTTATTTTTTTTGTAATATTAGGTTTTTTATATTTGTAATGTTAGTTTTTTTTATTTTTGTTTTGTTAGGTTTTTTATTTTTATAAGCTTAGGTTTTATTTTAATTTCACAGGTAAGTTTGTATTCATTTTTAAATAGGTCATTAGTTAAAAATTGTAACTTTAATTTAAGTTTATTTTAATTATGTTAAAGTTAGGGGGTGTTAGGTTTAGGGGTTAATATAGTTTAATTTAGGTTGTTGCGATGTGGGGGTTGGCAGTTTAGGGGTTAATATGTTTAGTTAGAGTCGGCGATGTCGGCAAACTATGGTTTAGGGGTTAATAGGTTTAGTTAGTATTGGCGATGTTTGGGAACAACTTATTTAATGTTTAGTGAGTGTTTCAGGATGTCGGGAATGGCAGTTTAGTGGTGATTTTCTTTATTTAGTGTCGGTGATGTGTGGCGGTGTGGTTTAGGAGTTAATAGGTTTAGGTTGTTGGCGATGTGGGGGGACGGCGGTTTAGGGGTTAATAGCTTTATTTAGTGTCTGCAATGTGGGTGGCGGCAGTGGCAGTTTAAGATCATTTTGTTTCAGCAATCACCGGCAAATTAGTAATGTTAAATTAAATTGTTTTTCGGATCCTTTTGTTTTTTTGGATCCAGTCTTTATTCATATGCATTATTCTATTCTAAACTTCAGAATAGAATAATGAATATGAATAAAGAATGGATCCAAAATAATGAATGGATCTGAAAAAACGATTTAACTTAACATAACTAATTTGCCACACAAATTTTTTTTTAAACTTAACTAAAATAATTTGCCGAAACAAAATTATTTATTTAACTAATTAAAACGAAACTAAACAAATTTTCTAGCGTTGAACATGTCTACTGCAAACTACCCAATTATCTCAGTTCTTTTGACAGAAATGCATTTTGGACAATCAGTGCTAACTCATAAGTAACTCCACGTGATAGAGCACAATCTTATCTGCACCTCTGCCTGGACCTCTGCTTCAGCGCATCGACCGATTCGCCTCCGCAGGTATGAAGAAGATGCCAGTCCCGCGATGGATGAAAATGGAGCCGCCTGGATGAAGATGTTTCGCCACTGGGATGAAGATCTTACGCCGGACTTTAGCAACTGTGAGTACCGATTTTGGGGTTAGTGTTAGTGTTTTTTTTTGGGGGGGGGGGTTTAGATTAGGGCTTTTAATGGGCTGAAAAGGAGCTGAGCTGAATGCCCTTTTAAGGGCAGTAAAAGAGCTGAATGCCATTTTCAGGGCAATTGGTTGATTAGGTTATTTTTTTTTATTTTATTTTTTTATTTTGTGGGTTGGGGGGTGGGGGTTTGTAATGTTAGGGGGTGTTTCTTTTAATTTTTTAGCAAAAGAGCCGTTTAACTTTAGGGAAATGCCCTCCAAAAGCCCTTTTAAGGGCTTTTGGTAGTTAATTATATATAAGGTTTTTTTTATTATGTGGTGTTTTTTTTTTTAAAACAGGGTATTATAATAGGGTTGGGGGTTTGTTTTTATTTATTTGCAAAAGAGCTGTTAATTTTAGGGCAATGCCCTACAAAACGCCCTTTTAAGGGCCCTTGGTAGTTTATTATAGATTATTTTTTATTTTTTATTTTGGGGTGTTTTTTTTTTTTTAAACGTGGTAGAATAATTTTTATTGTCTTGGATAATTTTGTTTGTTATTTTTTGTAATGGTAGTTTTTTTTATTTTTTGTAACTGTAATTTTAATTTTTTCATAATATTTTTTTTTTATTTTTGTAATGTTAGGTTTTTTATTTTTGTAAGCTTAGGTTTTATTTTTATTTCACAGATAAGTTTGAATTTATTTTAACTAGGTAGTTAGTAAATAGTTATAGTGTAGCTGGCTTAGGTTTAATTTTTTTTTCACAGGTAAGTTTTTATTTATTTTTAAATAGGTCGTTAGTTAATAATTGTAACTTTAATTTCGGTTTATTTTTATTATGTTAAAGTTAGGGGGTGTTAGGTTTAGGGGTTAATATAGTTTAATTTAGGTTGTTGCGATGTGGGGGTGGCGGTTTAGGGGTTAATATGTTTAGTTAGTGTCGGCAATGTCAGGGAACTATTTTTTAGGGGTTAATAGGTTTAGTTAGTGTTGGCGATGTTTGGGAACGGCGGTTTAGAGGTTAATAGGTTTATTTAGTGTTTAGTGAGTTTGTTGGGATGTCGGGGAATGGCAGTTTAGGGGTGATTAGCTTTATTTAGTGTCGGCAATGTGTGGGGGAGTGCGGTTTAGGGGTTAATAGGTTTAGGTAGTGTTGGCGATGTGGGGGGACGGCGGTTTAGGGGTTAATAGCTTTATTTAGTGTCGGCAATGTGGGTGGCGGCGGTAGCGGTATAAGATCATTTTCTTTCGGCAATCACCGGCAAATTAGTAATGTTAAATTAAATCTTTTTTCGGATCCATTTTTTATTAATATGCATTATTCTATTCTAAACTTCAGAATAGAATAATGAATATGAATAAAGAATGGATCCGAAATAATGAACGAATCTGAAAAAACTATTTAGCTTAACATAACTAATTTGCAAAAACAATTTTTATTTTTAAACTTAACTAAAATAATTTTCCAAAACAAAATTATTTATTTATCTAATTAAAACGAAACAAAACAAATTGTTTAGCGTTGCACATGTCTACTGCAAAGTGCCCCCTTATCTCAATTCTTTTGATAGAAATGTATTTTGGCCAATCAGTGCTAACTCATAAGTAACTCCACGTGAGAGAGTACAATGTTATCTATATGGCACACATGAACTAGTGCTATCTAGCTGTGAAAAACTGTCAAAATTCACTAAGTTGAGGCGGCCTTCAATGGCTTAGAAATTAGCATATGAGATCAAAGCAAATTTGATGATAAAAGTAAACTGGAAAGTTGTTAAAAATTGCATGCCCTAACTGAATTATGAAAGTTTAATATTGTCTTGACTGTCCCTTTAAGTTTCTCCCATCATGATCGACTTGTGAATATGTTTTCGTACTCGCACATTAGTGCATGTGCTAATGAAATAGTTAACTGAAAAATATTAAACGTGCACTGCTAAACTGTCATACAAGAAAACAGCTAATGGGCAAGAAGAAAGCTGTGAGGGCGGAGCTTGGCGGCCATTTTCAGCTGCTAACAAACTATCGCCTAGATTTAGAGTTTTGCGTTAGAAGGGGTGCGTTAGCTACTCGTGTTTTTTCCCCCCCACACCTTTTAAACAACGCTGGTATGTAGAGTTCTCAGAAGGGCTGTGTTAGGCTCCAAAAAGGGAGCGTACAGGCATATTTACCGCCACTTCAACTCTCAATACCAGCGTTGCTTACGGACGCGGCCAGCTTCAAAAACGTGCTCATGCAATGGGGCAGTTTGAGCTGAAAAAAAACCTAACACCTGCAAAAAAAGCAGAGGTCAGCTCCTAACGCAGCCCCATTGTTTCCTATGGGGAAACAGTTCCTAACTCTGCACCTAACACCCTAACATGAACCCCGAGTCTAAACACCCCTAACCTTACACTTATTAACCCCTAATCTGCCGCCCCCGCTATCGCTGACCCCTGCATTTTATTATTAACCCCTAATCTGCCGCTCCGTACACTGCCGCAACCTAAATTATCCCTATGTACCCTAATCTGCTGCCCCTAACATCGCCGACCCCTATATTATATTTATTACCCTCTAATCTGCCCCCCCCAACGTCACCGCTACCTACCTACACTTTTTAACCCCTAATCTGCCGACCGGACCTCCCCGCTACTATAATAAATGTATTAACCCCTAATCCGCCTCACTCCCGACTCAAAAACCCTATAATAAATAGTATTAACCCCTAATCTGCCCTCCCTAACATCGCCGAAACCTAACTTCAAGTATTAACCCCTAATCTGCCGACCGGACCTCGCCGCTACTCTAATAAATGTATTAACCCCTAAAGCTAAGTCTAACCCTAACACTAACACCCCCCTAAGTTAAATTTAATTTAAATCTAACGAAAAAAAATAAATCTTATTAAATAAATGAATCCTATTTAAAGCTAAATACTTACCTGTAAAATAAACCCTAATATAGCTACAATATAACAAATAATTATATTGTAGCTATTTTAGGATTTATATTTATTTTACAGGCAACTTTGTATTCATTTTAACTAGGTACAATAGCTATTAAATAGTTAATAACTATTTAATAGCTACCTAGTTAAAATAATTACAAAATTACCTGTAAAATAAATCCTAACCTAAGTTACAATTAAACCTAACACTACACTATCAATAAATTAATTAAATAAACTACCTACAATTATCTACAATTAAATCAACTAAACTAAATTACAAAAAAAAACCCCCACTAAATTACAAAAACAAACAAACACTAAATTACAAAAAATAAAAAAAGATTACATGAATTTTAAACTAATTACACCTACTCTAAGCCCCCTAAAAAAATAACAAAGCCCCCCAAAATAAAAAATGCCCTACCCTATTCTAAAATAAAAAGTTAACAGCTCTTTTACCTTACCAGCCCTTTAAAGGGCCTTTTGCGGGGCATGCCCCAAAGAAAACCGCTCTTTTGCATTTAAATAAACATACAATACCCTCCCAACATTACAACCCACCACCCACATACCCCGAATCTAACCCAAACCCCCCTTAAAAAATCTAACCCAAACCCCCCTTAAAAAACCTAACACTAAGCTCCTGAAGATCTTTCTACCTTATCTTCACCACGCCAGGTATCACCGATCCGTCCAGAAGAGGCTCCGAAGTCTTCATCCTATCCGGCAAGAAGAGGTCCAGAAGAGGGTCTGAAGTCTTCATCCTATCCGGCAAGAAGAGGGCATCCGGACCGGTAGACTTCTTCATCCAGACGGCATCTTCTATCTTCTTCCATCCGGTGCGGAGCGGGACCATCTTAAAGCAGCCGACGCGGATCCATCCTCTTCTTCCGGCGACTCCTGACGAATGAAGGTTCATTTAAGTGACGTCATCCAAGATGGCGTCCCTCAAATTCCGATTGGCTGATAGGATTCAATCAGCCAATCAGATTCAAGTTCAATTGGATTGGCTGATACAATTAGCCAATCAGATTGAGCTCGCATTCTATTGGCTGTTCCGATTTTTCCTACCTTAATTCCGATTGGCTGATAGAATCCTATCAGCCAATCGGAATTCGAGGGACGCCATCTTGGATGACGTCACTTAAAGGAACCTTCATTCGTCGGGAGTCACCGGAAGAAGAGGATGGATCCGCGTCGGCTGCTTCAAGATGGTCCCGCTCCGAGCTGGATGGAAGAAGATAGAAGATGCCGCCTGGATGAAGATGTCTACCGGTCCGGATGCCCTCTTCTTGCCGGATAGGATGAAGACTTCGGACCCTCTTCTGGACCTCTTCTTGCCGGATAGGATGAAGACTTCGGAGCCTCTTCTGGACGGATCGGTGATACCCGGCGTGGTAAAGATAAGGTAGGAAGATCTTCAGGAGCTTAGTGTTAGGTTTTTAAAGGGGGGTTTGGGTTAGATTAGGGGTATGTGGGTGGTGGGTTATAATGTTGGGGGGGGTATTGTATGTTTATTTAAATGCAAAAGAGCTATTTTCTTTGGGGCATTCCCCCGCAAAAGGCCCTTTTAAGGACTGGTAAGGTAAAAGAGCTGTTAACTATTTATTTTAGAATAGGGTAGGGCATTTTTTTATTTTGGGGGGCTTTGTTATTTTTTTAGTAATTTAGTGTTTGTTTTTTTTGTAATTTAGTTTAGTTGATTTAATTGTAGATAATTGTAGGTAGTTTATTTAATTAATTTATTGATAGTGTAGTGTTAGGTTTAATTGTAACTTAGGTTAGGATTTATTTTACAGGTAATTTTGTAATTATTTTAACTAGGTAGCTATTAAATAGTTATTAACTATTTAATAGCTATTGTACCTAGTTAAAATAAATACAAAGTTGCCTGTAAAATAAATATAAATCCTAAAATAGCTACAATATAATTATTATTTATATTGTAGCTATATTAGGGTTTATTTTACAGGTAAGTATTTAGCTTTAAATAGGATTAATTTATTTAATAAGAGTTAATTTATTTCGTTAGATAAAAATTATATTTAACTTAGGGGGGTGTTAGGGTTAGACTTAGCTTTAGGGGTTAATACATTTATTAGAGAAGCGGCGAGGTCCGGTCGGAAGATTAGGGGTTAATACTTGAAGTTAGGTGTCGGCGATGTTAGGGAGGGCAGATTAGGGGTTAATACTATTTATTATAGGGTTTTTGAGGCGGGAGTGAGGCGGTTTAGGGGTTAATACATTTATTAGAGTAGCGGCGAGGTCCGGTCAGCAGATTAGGGGTTAAAAAGTGTAGGTAGGTAGCGGCGACGTTGGTGGGGGCAGATTAGGGGTTAATAAATATTATGTAGGTGTCGGCGATGTTAGGGGCAGCAGATTAGGGGTACATAGGGATAATGTAGGTTGCGGCGGTGTGCGGTCGGCAGATTAGTGGCAGCGATGTGGGGGGACCTCGGTTTAGGGGTACATAGGTAGTTTATGGGTGTTAGTGTACTTTAGAGCACAGTAGTTAAGAGCTTTATGAACTGGCGTTAGCCCAGAAAGCTCTTAACTCCTGGCTTTTTTCTGCGGCTGGAGTTTTGTTGTTAGAGTTCTAACGCTCACTTCAGCCAAGACTCTAAATACCGGCGTTAGGAAGATCCCATTGAAAAGATAGGATACGCAATTGACGTAAGGGGATCTGCGGTATGGAAAAGTCGCGGCTGGAAAGTGAGCGTTAGACCCTTACCTACAAGACTCTAAATACCAGCGGTAGGCCAAAACCAGCGTTAGGACCCCCTAATGCTGGTTTTGACGGCTAACGCAGAACTCTAAATCTAGGCGTCTGATTATTTAAATTTTCATGTACTTCTTACAAACATATAGATGTGGAACCTTTTGCAAGATGCTTGTCTGGAACGTAACAATAAGTAATAAAGAATAAGTATTGGGTCTAGACTGTCCCTTTAAGCAAAGGATATTTGTAGATTAAATTATTGGGTAAAGAAAAAAATATTCTTATTGCTTCAGCTGTATTTCCTAGTTATGTACAATGCCTCCCCCCCAACCCTGTTATCTTGTATTTGACTCTGAGGTCATATTTAGCAAATTCCTCTCCTCTATTCACTGGTGCCTTCATGTAGTGTTGTCCAATCTCATCTAAATAGGGTAAAGCAATGCTTCAGCCAAAGTTCTGCCCCAATGCTTTCTTCAACATAACTGGGGATGTCTATCTGTAGCTTCTAGTTTTAATTTATTTATTTTGTAGAAAGAATAGAAAGTTATCACCTGGGCACAATTTCCAAACCTATGATAACAATGTTTTTAGGTCAGAGTGGGTAGTTTGACAAGTGTCATACCCAGGACAAGTGGCACATGGAGCTGTCATTGCTTTTTATAATAGTATTAATAATTCCTAGACAGGCCCCCTCCTCAGGTCAGGCGTAATAACAGCTGGCCCATGTTTGTCATATTATGTTGTGGTAACAGAGGACTAATATAGAAGCAAAGAGAAAAAACACTAAAATAAGCTCAGATAATCACAGCATTTATTTCCCACAGAATGATCCTCCAGGCCTAGCTGAGACCCAGGGTCATTAGCCAGCATGTTAATTAGATCCTGTGGATATGCAGAAATGGTTTGCCAGTGACAGGCACGTTCCTAAGTAATAATTATTCTTAATTAGAGCTGAATAAATATTTTACCTTCCTCGGAATCCCAGATGTGCAGACTCTGGTCCATGTGAGTGCGTTCCCATCCTTGTCACCTCTACTTCTCCATCTCTAAAACACATGAAACATCATAACTGGTTGTGTTTTATATGCGGAGAAGAGATTTACCTATTTGCTATTAACAGTTGTTAGGAAGTTGTCTGTGGTTGAAATATGATTTATAAGTGAATTTGTCTTTAGCTAATTATTTAAAACCGCACATTAATGACTTAATTCTATTTTCATTTTAATCTTTAGTTGAGCAAGGGTCTCTCTCTGGCCTCAATTATCAAAAGTACTACGGGGGTGAAATATTGAAAGGGATCTGCCGCTATGTCGAGCGAGCCTGACAAAATATTCCAAGCTTTCTACATAGCGGCATTGCCAAGAGGCGTTTGCTATACATGCTATTGGTCTGTGATGCTGGCTATAGATAACACCCAGCATCACCGACCAGTGGCTCACTTCTATTAAGACATAATTAGGTTTGCGTGAGCTCGCAAATCGAGAAATATGCTGTTGGAAGCAATTTTGTTTATTGACTGCTTCCAATGACGCGTTATACTTTAATTTCAGTAGCCGGACTTTCGCATCCCATAGAAAGTATTTGAATACGTTAAGCGATAACTTATAACAGGTTTCCAATGAAAGTGCAAACCGTTAATACACTGTCGGAGGCTGTCGATACATTGACAAAAATTACACCCAGCTCAACTAGGTGTAAAAGAGGAAAAAAGGAGCTTTTTCAGACCTGGTTCCCATTGGAATTTTAAATCTTGCAAAAATTCAAGTGTTTCAATGTAGAAAAAAACTGAAATATGTAATATTTATTGTGTTCCCATGTATAGGAATAGTTGCACTTATGTTATTATAAAAATATCAGTATGTATTTACATATATGCAAGCTCATATCCACAAAATTCAAACTAGACCTATGCCTAGGGCAGCAATACATATTACATAGATTCATAAAGTGGAAAATATAATTATAATAAAAAATGGTATTTTGTTATAGTTAAAAAATATGTATTATAAAAAAAGTGTATCTTTGTTTTGTTTCTTTTTAGAGGTGATCACAGGTAAAGAGCGCAGACGTTAAATGTAAATTTTATAGTTTAAGGTCGGGTTATTATAGCAACTAATTGATTTTCAAGAAATCTGACGTCTGATGGAAGCGTTAACACAACGTTAACTTATACCTACACGAAATGAGCGACTGCACGCGATGCACAATATATTTCAATGGAAACCAGGTAATTAAATGGAGCTATAAACTACTTTTAGATGCTGGCAACTTCGGTAGCTTACGGCTCCATTTTCAAGACTCAATGGAAAACGAACCCCATATTGGCGATATATACTGTAGTAAAGGATCCCTTGGAAATAGAACTGCTGTGTGCCTAACCACTAATCCTAATACCCCTAAACCAAAGTACCCCACGATCGCAAACTAACACTACACTAATAAAGATCTAAACCTCAACCCTTGCCTTGGGATATTTTAATTTATTTTATTGGTTCGTGAGCTTTATTTTGGGGTCTCATATCCTTTGCTGGACTGTGGATCCTGTTCTTTGGAGTGAGTCAGCTGGTAGGCTCTGATATACCAGCTTGCACTACTTGCACTTCATTATAGTGCACAGCATATGTGAGTATTCCATCACAGAAGGGGCACATATTGGGGGCTTTAAAAGCATTAGTGACCATCTGCACCATTGGAGTCTCCCTGTTTCCCTCCCCATTTTTGTTCTTTCATCCCAGGCTCAAGATCACATTGAATCTGGTGGGAGTTAGCTGGTGGGCTCTGAATACTCCAGCCTGCAAGAATAGCACTGCATTATAGTGCGCTCAGTTTGTGAGTACCCATTTATTTGTAAGGGGATCATTTCTGGGGAAGATCTAGCTGTGTTTTAAAATTCTGCACTATTGGAGCGCCTTTTTCTATGTCATTTTTTTCTCAGATTTTCCATCCATTGTTAAGAAGAGCTGACCCTGGTGATCATCTATCCTCTACGACAGCCTGTGGAGGGCGCAAACTAACCTAACACCTAACCCCCTCTAAACTAAAACCACTAAGCTAAAAAAAATCTAAGTAAAAAAAAATTATACCTCAACCGCCAAACACCAAACGCAATCCAACCCTACTCTACCTAACACCCCCTCTAAACTAACCCCCCCCTCTAAACTAAACCCTCCTTGTAAACTGACCCTATTAAGTTACAAAAAAATAATAAAACTACAGTTTCCAATATAAAAAAACACCATTATACCTAGAATTAAACTACATGGCCAATAAAATAAAAAAAATAAAACACCCAAAACAAAAAAAACCTTTTGTAGGGCATTGCCCTAAAGTGATCAACTCTTTTTGAGGGATTTTTTTTACAAAACCCCCATCTCAATCCCCCCACCCCCCAAAATAACAAAATCTAAATAAAAAAAAAAAAACCTAGCATAGAAAATAAAAGTTAAAATAAAAATCCTATTCTTAAAAATAAAAACACACCCCAAAAAGGCTCTAAATAACACCAAAAGTGGTACTCACTGCTGGGTAATCCAGCTCCTCTTGATCCAATGTTGGACCCATTTTTGTGGCAGTAAAGGGGGACTACGGACTCTTCCACTGCCTCCACTCCATATCTTCATCGATGTGGCCCTTTTCAACCCAGCTCCTGTTGTCGGGGGCCCATCTTTGCGGAGGCAGACGTCTGTGGCCTCTCCCACTGCCTCCACTCTTCATCTTCATTTCTTTGGCTCTCTTTGGGGAGCCCTACTCTTTATGCGGTCGCCAGCGCACACTGAAATTCTGGAAGTGCGGAACATTAATAAATAGGGGTACCACTTCATCCTGATTGACTGATTTTAATTAGCCAATAGAAAGAAGGTTTTTAAATTTAAATTCTAAGTATCCTTTTATATTGGATGATTAGAATTTAAATTTAAGAAACTTCTTGCCTTAATAGGCCTTACTCTACTAACCACCCCTCATACCTTTATGGGGGTTGATTAGGTGATTAGGTTAGGGCAGCTTAGGGGGTAATAATGCATTTATCTACAATGTTTAAAATATTATGCATTGCTATGTATAATGCATATTCTTTTAATTATTGTATATAAATTAATATGTATTGATTTTTTCTTGTTTCTTGTTTTTTATTTTAAACATAAATACATATTTTAAAATGTATATTCATGTTACAAAAGGCGTTAGTGTTACAATTGTTTTATTGCATGCAGTTATGTGATTCTATAATTATAATGCAACTTTCTTATATAAATTAATTATCTTTTTTTAAAATATATATATATATTTACAATAATAAATGCATCAAGCAAGAATATCTACATTTAAAATTAT
The DNA here is from genome assembly GCF_027579735.1 of Bombina bombina. NCBI lineage: Eukaryota > Metazoa > Chordata > Amphibia > Anura > Bombinatoridae > Bombina > Bombina bombina. The sequence continues at coordinate 274,747,795 of NC_069506.1, read as the reverse complement.
ATATATATATATATATATATATATATATATATATACAGTGAGTGCAGAATTATTAGGCAAATGAGTATTTTGACCACATCATCCTCTTTATGCATGTTGTCTTACTCCAAGCTGTATAGGCTCGAAAGCCTACTACCAATTAAGCATATTAGGTGATGTGCATCTCTGTAATGAGAAGGGGTGTGGTCTAATGACATCAACACCCTATATCAGGTGTGCATAATTATTAGGCAACTTCCTTTCCTTTGGCAAAATGGGTCAAAAGAAGGACTTGACAGGCTCAGAAAAGTCAAAAATAGTGAGATATCTTGCAGAAGGATGCAGCACTCTTAAAATTGCAAAGCTTCTGAAGCGTGATCATCGAACAATCAAGCGTTTCATTCAAAATAGTCAACAGGGTCGCAAGAAGCGTGTGGAAAAACCAAGGCGCAAAATAACTGCCCATGAACTGAGAAAAGTCAAGCGTGCAGCTGCCATGATGCCACTTGCCACCAGTTTGGCCATATTTCAGAGCTGCAACATCACTGGAGTGCCCAAAAGCACAAGGTGTGCAATACTCAGAGACATGGCCAAGGTAAGAAAGGCTGAAAGACGACCACCACTGAACAAGACACACAAGCTGAAACGTCAAGACTGGGCCAAGAAATATCTCAAGACTGATTTTTCTAAGGTTTTATGTACTGATGAAATGAGAGTGAGTCTTGATGGGCCAGATGGATGGGCCCATGGCTGGATTGGTAAAGGGCAGAGAGCTCCAGTCCGACTCAGACGCCAGCAAGGTGGAGGTGGAGTATTGGTTTGGGCTGGTATCATCAAAGATGAGCTTATGGGGCCTTTTCGGGTTGAGGATGGAGTCAAGCTCAACTCCCAGTCCTACTGCCAGTTTCTGGAAGACACCTTCTTCAAGCAGTGGTACAGGAAGAAGTCTGCATCCTTCAAGAAAAACATGATTTTCATGCAGGACAATGCTCCATCACACGCGTCCAAGTACTCCACAGCGTGGCTGGCAAGAAAGGGTATAAAAGAAGAAAATCTAATGACATGGCCTCCTTGTTCACCTGATCTGAACCCCATTGAGAACCTGTGGTCCATCATCAAATGTGAGATTTACAAGGAGGGAAAACAGTACACCTCTCTGAACAGTGTCTGGGAGGCTGTGGTTGCTGCTGCACGCAATGTTGATGGTGAACAGATCAAAACACTGACAGAATCCATGGATGGCAGGCTTTTGAGTGTCCTTGCAAAGAAAGGTGGCTATATTGGTCACTGATTTGTTTTTGTTTTGTTTTTGAATGTCAGAAATGTATATTTGTGAATGTTGAGATGTTATATTGGTTTCACTGGTAAAAATAAATAATTGAAATGGGTATATATTTGTTTTTTGTTAAGTTGCCTAATAATTATGCACAGTAATAGTCACCTGCACACACAGATATCCCCCTAAAATAGCTATAACTAAAAACAAACTAAAAACTACTTCCAAAACTATTCAGCTTTGATATTAATGAGTTTTTTGGGTTCATTGAGAACATGGTTGTTGTTCAATAATAAAATTAATCCTCAAAAATACAACTTGCCTAATAATTCTGCACTCCCTGTATATACAATTGTCATGTATAATTCATATTAGTTTATGTCAGATTGTAGATATAATGTAGTCAAGCCTTGCATTGATCTTCAATATTTAAACTGTTATGCATGTATATTGCATATACGTTAAAATGTATTTATGTAAGCTTTTTACGTTTATTTGTGATAACAGATGTATATGTTAATATATGTTATCGTAGTCAGTAGCATTAAATTATATTTTTACATAACAGGCATGCAGTTATGTAGAACTATAATGTTAATTATACAGTCTAATTAGAAAAAGAAAACACAAGAAGCAACATTAATTACATTTTAATTTATATCAAAATATTTAAACATTATGCATTCTACATAACATTGCATCCTTTTAAATATTGAATATTTATGTTTAAAGCCTTAGCTTCTACCGTTAGTATTAGGTTATGACAGATTAGGGGTCAATGTTTAAATAATATGCATAGTCATGTACAATGCATATTGTTTAAAGTATTGTCGTTTATCTTAAAAGGGAATTAATGGTTGCTTGCTGTTATTTTATACATAAACAATTTTTTTCAAATATATATTTATGTTTGAAATAATAGCAAGCATCCATTAAATTCCTTTTAGGATATCTGCAATACTTTGAATAATCTACATTGTACATGACAGTGCATATTCTGTCATGGAGATGAGGTAAACGCCGGAGGGCCAACAAAACCTTGCTGGCCTAGCCGGGCAACTGGAACGGTTCGAAATTGAGCTCCGTTCTGCTGTTTATTAAAAGGGGTGCCGATCGAGTAGGGCGCAGGGGATCAAGTTACCCTCTTATTATGTTGTTGGCAATTTGATGAAGAATGGGGGACACTTCAATTCCAGTTCCCTTAGGGACTTAGCTGGGTTTCTTTCTCCTTTTCTCTTTCTCTTTTTCCATTTTTTTTTCTTAGATCCTTGCAGAGAACAGCCCTTAAAAGCGCTGTACAATAATTACTCTTAATTTCCCTCAATAGAACAGGCGAAACTGTATCTTATTGAGTTAAAGCAGAAAACCACCTTTATTCACATCACAGTTATTTTTTAAAAAACAGCAGAAATTGGACTAGCACAATTTGAATACAAAGGGTTGACCAACAGCTAAAAATTACAGTTTCTGGCTACTTAGTCATTGTTTTAAGCTTATGCCCGTGACTTAAAGGGACATTAAACCAAAAAATTTTCTCTCAAGATTCAGATAGGGAATACCATTTTAACTTTCTAATTTACTTCTATTATCTAATTTGCTTCATTCTCTTGCTATTCTTTCCTAAAAAGCATATCTAGATAGGCTCAGTAGCTGCTGATTGGTGCCTGCACATAGATGCCTCATATGATTGGCTCACTCATGTGCACTGCTATTTCTTTAACAAAGGTTATCTAAAGAATGAAGCACATTAGATAATAGAAGCAAATTGGAATGTTGTTTAAAATTGTATTCTCTGTCTGAATCATGAAATAAATTTTTTGGGTTTAATGTCCCTTTAAGTAACATTTATCATGAAAACAGTATCATGTAACATGAAACAATATTGAACAAAGTCACGGATAGGGTAAACCTGTAACCTTTTCACATGCACATAACTGACAACTAATATGTATACAGGTGGCCCTCATTTTGCGCTGGTTCAATTTGCACCTATTCAGAATAACGCCCTTTTTTTCAGTCATGTGACTGCTATTGAGAAGCACTGAGAAGCAGTGCATTGATTAAAATTATGGCAGGCCAGTAGGTGGAGCTGTCCGCTTGTGTTGAAGCAAAGATATGCAAGCCAAGCAGGCTGAAATTAATCAGTGTAACCAGATCTGAGCTACTGAGCAGCTTTTAAAGGAACAAGATCTAGCAGCCACTTCCCTTTTATCTTCCTGCCCAGCTGCTTGAAGCTCAGGGTGCCTTTAAATCAGTCCAGACTGGAATGCATAGAATAGCTGCAGACCCAATATATCTAACATGCTAGCAATGCAGAGAATTGTTTGCAGAAAAATGCAAGTAAAAAATGTTTTTGTTCATTAAACTTAGTTTGATGATACATTCTGTGTTGTGTGATTATTTTATTAGATTTATAATGCTGTTTAGTAAATGTTTTTGTTCATTATTCTTAGTTTGATGATATATGCTGTGTTGTGTGATTATTTTATTAGGTTTATAATGCTGTTTAGCATTTAAAGTCTTCATTTCAAAGCTTTAAAAATAATGTATTAGGTGTTACTTATGACAATTTTGAGAGGGGCCTGGAACCTAACTCCCTCACTTCCCATTGACTTACATTATAAACTGTGTTTCAATTTACAACGGTTTCTATTTACAACCATTCCTTCTGGAACCTAACCCCGGCATAAACTGAGGGCTACCTGTATATTGCTCACGTGCTGTAATAAGCTGTATATATTCCTGCCTCTAAATTCTTTTAGTGGATCTCAATTTCTGAATCTCTGTAAAGTATATAATAAATATTCACAAAGGTATGGCCTGTTAGATGTGACGGTGAACTTAACAATTACAAACAAACTGAATGAATTAACTTAGGCTCACACTATTAGTATACCACAATACTAGGTATGTAACTACAACAATAGCTTATAGCAAATATCCTGGTACATGTGGACAATGTATAAATACTAGTGATAAACAATAAGAAAGCTTTACCAGGAGCTCTGCAACATAGATGTAGATAGTATATCCTGTAGCTAAGGTGTTAAAGGTATGGAGACTGCACGCGTCTAAGGGTTCCCACAGGTGGTGAAGAGAGGAACCAAAGAAAAGGGGAGCTGGCAAAGCTGAATGCTGGAGCGGTGTGCTCTGGACACAGGTGCTGAGAGAAGTCCGGCTGCAGCTGATAATGTCAGCGGCTGTTCTATGCTGACAGAGGCTGTGAGTAGCGTGAGAGCTCACAGAAGCCGATGCACTCAAACAGTGACAGCGCAGACTACGCAAATCACTGCTGAGTGGAGAGGATGAGATGCCAGGAAGACCACTGGCAGTACTAGAGACAATAAGTCCAGGAAGAGCTTCTAAACGAAGTGGAAGGTAAGTGCTGGTTAGGCACCAATTAGAAGGCTGAGAACTAAATGGTAGACATGTGCGTTTCGTTTTGGGCGAATATGGAATTTGGACGAATTTTGTCCAATTCGGAGATTCGGAAACATTCGAATTTCCGAATTGGCACATCCCGAAAAATTCTGAAAATGAATAAATTAGTTTCTGAATTTTCGGATCCATTATTCATATTCTGAATTTTTCATTGTTCTATAGTAAACCGCAGTTCCCCGACACTAACTCTAAGTCTCTAAATCATTAAATTAAGCTATTAATCCCAAAACCGCCGTTCCCCGACATTGTCGACACTAACTAAACCTATTAACCCCTAAACCGCTGTCCCGAAACATCGCTGACACAAGCTAAACATATTAACCCCTAAACTGCCTTTTTCCAAACATCGCCAACACAAACTAAACCTATTAACCCCTAAACCGCACCCCCCCACATCGCCAACACTACCTATACCTATTAACCCCTAAACCGCAGTTCCCCGACATCCCTGACACTAACTAAATCACTAAATAAAGCTATTAACCCCTAATCCGCCATTCCCCGACATTGCCAACATTAACTAAACCTATTAACCCCTAAACCACCGGCACCCACAACGCAGCAACCTAAATTAAACTATATTAACACCTAAACCTAACACACCCTAACTTTAACATAATTAAAATACACCTAAATTAAAGTTACAATTATTAACTAACTACCTTTTTAAAACTAAATACAAACTTACCTGTGAAATAAAACCTAAGCTAGCTACAATATAACTAATAGTTATATTGTAGCTAGCTTAGGTTTTATTTTTATTTCACAGGTAAGTTTGTATTTACTTTAACTAGGTAGACTAGTTAGTAAATAGCTATTAACTTTTTACTAACTACCTAGTTAAAATAAATACAAAATTACCTGTGAAATAAAAGTAAAACCTAACATTACAAAAATAAAAAAACCTAAGATTACAAAAAATAATAAACAGTACAATATCTACAATTACACAAAATAAAAAAACTACCATCACAAAAGAAAAACAAAATTATCCAAAATAATAAAAATGATTCCTATTCTAATACCCCATTTAAAAAAAACAAAAAAACACCCCAAAATAAAAAAACCCTAATCTATAATAAACTACCAATAGCCCTTAAAAGGGCCTCTTGTAGGGCATTACCCTAAAGAAATCATCTCTTTTGCTACAAAATAAAAGCTAACACCCCCTAACATTACAACCCCCCCCAACCCACAAATTAAAAAAACCTAACTAAAAAATCCTAATCTACCCATTGCCCTGAAAAGGGCATTTGTATGGGCATTGCCCTTAAAAGAGCATTCAGCTCTTTTGCTGCCTTAAACGGGCATTCAGCTCTTTTAAGATTGCCCAGTAGCCCTAATCTAAAAAAAACAAACAAAAAAAAAACCTATAAATAAAAAGGTGAAAGAAAAAAAAAAAAGATAAAGACCTCAAAGGGGACCAAATCATAGGGTTTTACCCATGTTACACGTATAAGGCATGTCAATAGTGTAAAGAAAAAAAGTATCACTATCCAAACACATATGAAGAGTTCATGATTAAAGATTTGATTAGATGTACACATAAAAACATAATTTATGCACTACAATGTACATGTAATTTATTATATATTGGAGAAACAAAAAGATTATTAAGAGATAGAATCAGGGAGCACGTATATTGTATTGATAATAAAATAGATAAAACACACTTATATAAACACTTTCAGGAGGTACACAAAGGAAAAACTAATGATTTAAAATATTGGGGCTTATATAAGGTTAGAGAACAATGGAGAGGGGGAGACATTGAGAAAAAGTTGTTAATCAAAGAGGCTGAATTAATATATTATTTTAATACATTGTATCCTAGAGGCCTGAATTCAGAGCTTGATTTGTCACCATTCCTATTCGAATAGGAAAACAATGTATGAGCAGTAATAAAATAATTTAATAAATATCCCACTACTAATTATTTATGAAGTCACTATAATACAATAAAGTAACGTATTTAGTCCTCTAAGGGAATACTAATGTCTGTGTAACTAAATATATTGCTTTTAATAAAGAATATGCTTAATACATCAGTATACTGTATATAATGAGATATCACAGTATGTAATAGAAATGTTTTAAAGAACCTGTAAGATGTAAATATTCCCCCTTATACAAGAAATTGTCTAAATTATAGTATACCACCTTAAATTTCAATTAGCCCCAAACTGATGTAACCAGTGAAATTTGCCCAGGACCTTTAAAAGGATGTTCACTTAAGCCTAAATTTATTTTGATAAAGCCCATCATAGGGTGAAACGCGTTGATACGAAAAGGCTGTGAATATCGAAGAAAAAAAGCTGTTAATAATACACTTATACTAAGTGTGTTCTTTTTGGAGGACTTTTCAATAACCCGGGTTATTTTATTCTATTTTGCATCAAAATCCTACTTGCATTTTATTAGCACTAAGTGCAAGTGGAGGATCCGTATCGTGGTGTAGGCACAAATCACGTGAGCGCTAACAGCTGATCGGTGTGAGACGCCAGGAGCACTTTGGAAAAGTACCACAGTAAGAAAATGGAGCGTGTACTAAAGCTCACGAAGGTGAAAAAGTATAACTAATCCCGTGGGACGGTATTTCTCTGCTCCAAGGTAAAACACATAACTAAGATATTCCGTTTTTTATCTGCACCTTCAATGTATGGGCAATTCTAAAGTTAAAGACGGTGTTTCTGCTATGGTCCAACAAGTGGGCGTTTTCTTTAAATTGCACATATACACCTAAGTTATACAACATTGAATTTGGATGTGAACTGTACATTATCGTATATATACCTACACAGATCTACAAGTGGCATTTCAAGAGACTTTCTCGGCTTTTATATTATATCGATTTTTGCTATTAATGTACTTAGCCTATTAATTCTGTGTATAACACCCAAGAAGTTTGTTTGTATAGTGAGGCTGTTTACTTTTAATACATCAATTTTTATGCTTTGGGTATGCAATAGTGCCTAACCACAGTTAATCGTTTTTAGGATTGTTTTTTTTTTTTTTTTATAAACTTTTTATTTGAGGTTTAACATAAGGTATACAAGAAATATACAATACAGTGCCACCATAAAAACTGTTTGAAATGAAAACAACATAAGATACAATTTTGTGATTGATTAGCTGCATTACATAAAAAGGCATAAAGAAGTGGGCACAATACTCAGGCAGTATACCAAATCCTTTGTAAATCTCCAAATTGGTAAACGAGGCCACTTTTGGACCTCCACTCTATGTGAGATAGGCATTGGAGGTAAAAAAAAAACAACAAAAGGAGACCACTCTTGGATCTCAACTGAACCTCATTTTCTATTTTTTGTAATTCAGGCTTTATCAACCGTTTAGGGTTATTTAGAGAACTAGAATGATAGGATCTGTGAAGGAATAATGATTAACAGTAAACTTACTAACATAACTCTTAATAGCTGCTCAGGAGAGCTCCCCAAAAGACATGGAATGTAAATACAGAGCAGAGATAATAATTTATGTAGCAGGAAGGTTAAACTTCATGCTATATTGCCTCCAACGGCACATTATGAACCGGTGTGACTGAAAAATTGTATAGCATATAATGTACCTCATACCTCTATGCAGAAATAATTCAAAACTTAAACACTTATCTCAATTAGAGGGTGTAGATGAGACAAGATACAGCGGGTCAACTAACAGTACAGAGCTTACAGACTCACATAACAGAAGGAACCAAATTAGCAAAGTGTACACAAGCTGTGCTGCCTATAAGATGAGAATGTTCCTTTTCCCTAGATATAGCTCATATGACATTGAAAGATAGGGAAATAGTGGACAATATCACTAGTGCAGGTCCAGCCTGCGCAAGATTTCACAATGGTGTGAATATGGGGCTATATATGACTCTATTTGGCATAGATAATATGGAGCAATAGTAGGTGAGAGAGTTACTTAACGGCAACATTATATTGACCCTACAACAAGGGAACATCTAGGTAAGGTACATGTTAGAGACTCAGGGTTAGTACATAAGGATTCAATCTGTCAAATATTAGTAGGTAAAAGCTAAGCTAAACTGGTAAATGTCTAAAAAAAATGAGAAGCCAAAAGTACACATCTGGAAACTGCAAGTCGGCCCCTGTATGGTAAAATGGGCTTTTAAAAGGTGTACATAATATAGGCTAGAAAAACAGCAAATGCTGGCACAGTTGTCTGCCGCTAAGGAGCTAAGAGTCAAGCTGGCAATAGAAGGTGTCCCAAACGGTTACTCCACTCCTGAACACGACAAGCAGAGCTCCTTCTCAACCCCTAATGATATGTTGCCAGAATCCTAAGGCAAAGGTATGGTGGTCACATATACTAGAATAAGCAGATATCGAGTACCTTGGATGACTCACAATGTTCAGTGAAAGTTAGTCCCCAGAGTCCTATACATGGCCCGAGAGGCTTAGACATAGAGGGCAAGCAGGCCACCTGGATCCCACCTACGAGGCAGCAAGATCATGTGAAGAAGCGGGTGAAGCAGAGCTGGCCAAGGCCGTCTTTGAGCGCAAGAAAACACAGCATGCAGTCCCCGGTCTCCACAAGCGTCGTCCTGTTTCTAGACTGGAAGCGCTGAAAAACTCCTCCTCAATTCTCCTCGGTTCCGTGGGATGTCCGACCGGGGCACCTCCAGGTTGATATTGTGGGCTTGGAAGGATTTAGCAGAGCTCTCCAATGCGGTCATGTGTTCGTTCACCTGCACTGAATCGGGTTGCGATGTCGGTTCCTCTTCTTGCAACTCTCGGTCTCCCACTGGTGCTTTGAAGGTAGGGTTTAGACGCTGGGGCCCCAAAGCGTCGCCACCATCACCTCCTCTCACGCAGGTTTCAGGTTGGATAGGTATGTGGGACAAGCGGGCATTACTGTGCCTGGAGACTGTGTAAAGTGTAGCTTCTAAGGCCGCATGGTGGGAAGCGAGCAAGCTGCGGAGCTCTTCCATAAAGTTTGAGGGAATCTCCATATCGGATATATTGTAGTAAGCTTTAGCCAAGAGTGAGGTATGCAATGCTCCTTTAGATTAAATGTTACGTCTTGCAGAAAAAGAATATATGCAGTGTCTTGCGGGATATCACTGCTTACTAACGACAGGGTTAAATGGTACCCTGCCGGGGGGTGTAGAGATGGTAGGCCGCAATCTCTGAAATGTTCCGGTGGGCTAAATAATACCTCAAATCTAGAAAGAGTAGTATTACATGAGAGAGTATGCTTTGCTGTAGAGTCTCACTCTAAAATATACGGTGGATGAGTTAATGAGGAATATCTTTCATATAAATATGTGGTAGCAGGTGAAGGAGCTGTAGATCATACGTCCTGCCATGGCCGCCACCCAGAAGTTCCCCCTTTAGGATTGTTTTTATAATCTCTGGGAGATGTCCCTTAAATATTTTCTTATATTGATTTGTACATTATGATGAATAAATACTTTTAATGATAAAGGTGTAATTCTTCCACGGAATTTTGTTCGCATATAGGTCTGTTATATATAGACAAATCACTATTTTCTCCTTTAAGTATCCCTAAAATTCAAAATATGTTAAGCTCATTTGCAGCGCCATCTTAATATCCCTCATTGTTTTGTATTATACGTCTGACACACTTAGAGGAAGTGTGTTTTTTTAGTAGGGTGTGATATCAATATATTTGGGCCAGCGCAATACTATACATTCAATTTTTTAAACTTAAAGGGACAGTCTAGTCCAAAAAAACTTTCATGATTCAGATAGGGCATGTAATTTTAAACAATTTTCCAATTTACTTTTATCACCAATTTTTCTTTGTTCTCTTGGTATTCTTATTTGAATCTTAACTTAGGAGGTTCATATGCTAATTTCTTAGACCTTGAAGGCCGCCTCTTAAGAATGCATTTTAACAGGTTTTTCACCACTAGAGGGTGTTAGTTCATGTTTTTCATATAGATAACACTGTGCTCGTCCACGTGAAGTTACCTGGGAGCCATCACTGATTGGCTAAACTGCAAGTCTGTCAAAAGAACAAATAAAGGGGCAGTCTGCAGAGGCTTAGATACAAGATAATCACAGAGGTAAAAAATATATCAATATAACTGTGTTGGTTATGCAAAACTAGGGAATGGGTAAACAAGGGATTATCTATCTTTTAAAACAATAACAATTCTGGTGTAGACTGTCCCTTTAATATAAGAATGCTCCCAGTATTGTTAAAATTCTTAGAAAAATGTGTCCATACGCAACTATGTGAGTATTACCAACAATCTAACTATCTGACCCCTGATCAATTAGGTTTTCACCCGAATCACTCCTCTTCTACAACTGCCCTCCAAAAAGTTTGCAATGACATCCAAACTGGAATGGAACAAGGAGACCTAACTGGAGCAATTTTCCTTGATTTTGCAAAGGCCTTTGACACAGTAAACCACGACATACTACTGCTCAAACTAAAAAACTCAGGTATTGGTGATCGTCCGCTAACCTGGTTTCGATCATATGTATCGGATCGATCACAATATGTCTCAATTTCTGACAGCTACTCCCTCTCCCAGTCACGTGTGGTGTTCCCCAAGGTTCCATTCTCGGCCCCCTACTATTCACATTATTCATAAATGATTTGCCAAATGTCTGCAAATCCTCAACTGTACACATGTACGCAGACAACACGGTAAGCTATGCAAGCAAATCCGATCTGCCGCAGCTTGAGGCAGTGCTCCAAGACCAGTTCACAGAGGTAGAAAATTGGATCTCAAAAAACAAACTCTTCCTAAAAACTGACAAAACTGTCACGATGATCTTTGGAACGGTACCTAAATTACACAAAATACAAAATTCCAATCTACGCATTAAAACAAAATCAAATGGCACACTGACCGCAGTCCACTCTTTCAAATACTTGGGTATGTTGTTAGACCCCAGTCTATCTTTTGGCCTCCACATAGAAAAACTTGCATCTAAACTCTATCCAAAACTAGGTGCCCTGTACAAAAACAAATCTTTCCTAAGCCCTACAGTAAAGGAAACAATTGTACAGCAAATGCTGATACCAATCATGGATTATGGGGATGTAGTATATGCACTTTCATCGCAAACTCACCTAAATAAACTTAATACATTCTATAACTCATTCTGCCACTTTGTGCTACAATGTAACTACAGGACCCACCATTGTGACATGCTAAAAGAACTAAACTGGCTGTCGCTGGAATCCAGACGCACCCTCCATTTTCCAGCCTTGGGTTTAAGAGCTTTTCTGGGAAGCCCCCACCCTACCTGAGCAGAATGCTCTCCCCAGCTGTTTCCAACTCCTATAACCTCCGATCCACTACCAGCACATTATTTAGCTTGCCTCAATACAAAAAGAAAGCAGCTCGATCCTCCTTTTCCTACAGAGTACCACAATTATGGAACGACCTCCCGAACACTTTCAAACCTTCCCCAAGCCTAAAATCCTTTAACAGATCCCTCTCTACATATCTCAAAACAAAATGCGCCTGTCATGGTTGATTATATAGGTTGATTATATATTTCCTACCTGTTCTATGTTACATTTTGCATATTATGTATTAAAATTGTTTTTTGTATTTTATTGTACGCTATTGTATCAATGCAGTGTTTTGTGGACCCAGGACATACTTGAAAACGAGAGAAATCTCAATGTATCTTTCCTGGTAAATTATTTTATAAATAAATAAATAATATACAGCTGAGATGTATTGGTAGATTAGAGAAACCTCATCTTTGAAATTTGATATAAAATATATCCCTTAATAAATGTGATCATTATAATAGACAGATAAATAATTTCCCCTTATGAAAGTATATCAGTCACTCTTGGACTGTTCATAGCTGAGCAACATTAGATAGGGGAGTAACAGGGATCATAAATATAACAGGGATCATAAATATAAGGACCACTTGTGGGCCCATTAATTACTATCTGATGAAACATATTATTTTGGTCAATATATAGACACCTTAGAATACCTATAAGAATATAATTGGGAAGATGAGTGCCTAAAATGGCATACTGCTTGAGATGAAATATTCACAGTTAATTTGATACTATTCCAAGTACAGGTATACCCCGCTCATACAGCGGGTTAGGGACCGGAGCCCCGCTGTAAAGTGAAAACCGCCTTAAAGTGAAACAAGGCAGTTTTGGCTTTCTTTTCACTTGCCAGTGTGTTTAAAAACTTAAAAATATGTTTTAACTAACTTATATTAGGTGTACAATTGTGCTAAGTTTAGTTTAAAACTCGCACAGCACAGTATTCAATAAATGCTGAACCTGTAAAATAGTGACAATCACTGTAGTACAATTTGCCAGAGTATAGCACTGAGACACAGATTGCACTGTAATGCTGTAAACAGAGTGAACTAAGCATAATAAAATAGTGCCAGTTACTTTTCTTGCAATCTCATGAAGATTACAGCACTGTTTTAAAATCCTTGGAGGTTGAACTTCAGCTCCACAAAGCGCTGTATTAGCGAAGCGCTGTAAAGTGAAGCGCTGTAAAGTGAGGTATACCTGTATTGAATAGAGGGACAATAATGCAAGACACTAGTCAGCAATAGCTATAATCACTCAATATGGTAGATAACTTGAAATAAAAGAGCGTTTAGGGATGGTATTAATAAATAAATATTTTATATTAACTGGCAAAATTAGGTTGTTTGCTTCTACTGCACTTTAACTATTAAAGGATTAGTAAGGCCTGCTTGGAAAAATAGGGCGCACATCAGTTCTCAATGCTTAAACTAGATATCTGGGATATCAACCTCATTAACTAAATAAGCTGTTTCTCCCTGTCACGGCCGCTGGCAAGGAGATATCCTCTGAGTAAAAACAGAAGAAAAATAACCTCTAGCTTAAAGTTAGAATTACCTAGATTAAACTTTACAATACCTAGACATTATCATAATGAAGAGTCCTAATGTGTAGATAAACAAAGTGCATTAAAACGAAATAGTGCATTATGGCAGCTTCTATCATTGGAACCTGACTTATTTGTTTTATACCCCTCTATGTAGCATTTTATGCAGAGTTAAATATTATTAGTAAATGACAGTAATAAATAAGTGAATGACAGTAGTAAATAGCAGTAGACTATTAAAATTCACCTATACCATTTGAAAAATAAGATCAATGGAAAAGAACCAATCATAAAAGAAACTTTCTTAAAATGCCTGTGTAACTAAAAACTGTCAGTTCCCGTTTTTTCATAAAGTGAGTGATTGAATTAACTAGTGTTTAGGTATCAACATAGAATAGCATGTTAGAGTGTCAAGCGTCTCTGAAATAGCAGAGTAAATCTTCATATGCATGGATACTTCTGAGTACTACATTCCATGGTGGCAAAGTTCTGAGGAGTATGCCGAGAGAGGGAGGAATGTGACCCAACAAGCATAAATTTCAACATTCCTGTGACTTCATAGAAAATACAAATGAGGTGTAAGAACTTCGACTTTCCTCCAGTTACAGCAGAACATATAACTCACACTCTTCACAGACACTTGAGCTCATTTAGGTAGTCGAGTCTCTGGGATACATAATAGTAAGGCAGAGTTAAGTTTCACAGTCTTCCACAAAGACAAACCAATAAATATTGTCTCTTTAGTGAAGTCCAAGAAGCTTAGTCTCAGAGACACTATATTATACTACCTTCAGACTCAGAGACTGCTCGACTGACTGCAGATCGTAACTTATTGTCTAACCCACTACAACTCGCCTTACCCAGTGTCTCATTGGATTTAGCAGCAGGGCATAACGATTGTGGTATTTCCAAGGAGATTCGTTCAGGACTCTGTGAACAAAATGGTGCCGTTCACTCTTGTCACCCTGAAGCAGTTGGGCTAATACCTGAGATGGCTCCATTGTGGGGTAGGGTTTAGCACTAGCAGTGTTTCTGTTTCTTAGGAACATGGCAGTGATAACCTGAGGGATGTCCATTTTCAAGACGCTATATGCAGGGCTAAGCTGGGTGTCTATGATTACCATTCCTGCGACTACATCGATCAGTGATGTCCCATTCTCCTGAGATCCTTGCCTTTTGATCAGCTCCATTTTTGAATAACAGCAACTCCACCCCAACATCTGTCTCCCTGGGCTGTGTATGGAATCCATTTAGTTTGGGCAGTGTAGAGAAAGCTCCTTCATCCAACACTGCCTGGGTTCTTTCTCTGTAGCGTAGCTGCATCAAGCTCCATCTCTTCGGATCTATATGTCTGCTCAGAAGGTATAGCGTTAGGGAACACTTCAGAATAAGCTCCACATAGACTCTCATAGGCCTAGATTTGGAGTTCGGCGGTAAAAGGGCTGTTAACGCTCCGCGGGTTTTTTTCTGGCCGCACCATAAATTTAACTCTGGTATCGAGAGTTCAAACAAATGCTGCGTTAGGCTCCAAAAAAGGAGCGTAGAGCATTTTTACCGCAAATGCAACTCTCGATACCAGAGCTGCTTACGGACGCGGCCGGCCTCCAAAACGTGCTCGTGCACGATTCTCCCATAGGAAACAATGGGGCTGTTTGAGCTGAAAAAAAACCTAACACCTGCAAAAAAGCAGCGTTCAGCTCCTAACGCAGCCCCATTGTTTCCTATGGGGAAACACTTCCTACGTCTGCACCTAACACCCTAACATGTACCCCGAGTCTAAACACCCCTACCCTTACACTTATTAACCCCTAATCTGCCGCCCCCGCTATCGCTGACCCCTGCATTACACTTTTAACCCCTAATCTGCCGCTCCATAAAATGCCGCCACCTACGTTATCCCTATGTACCCCTAATCTGCTGCCCTAACATCGCCGACCCCTATGTTATATTTATTAACCCCTAATCTGCCCCCCACAACGTCGCCGACACCTGCCTACACTTATTAACCCCTAATCTGCCGAGCGGACCTGAGCGCTACTATAATAAAGTTATTAACCCCTAATCCGCCTCACTAACCCTATCATAAATAGTATTAACCCCTAATCTGCCCTCCCTAACATCGCCGACACCTAACTTCAATTATTAAGCCCTAATCTTCCGATCGGAGCTCACCGCTATTCTAATAAATGTATTAACCCCTAAAGCTAAGTCTAACCCTAACACTAACACCCCCCTAAATTAAATATAATTTTTATCTAACGAAATAAATTAACTCTTATTAAATAACTTATTCCTATTTAAAGCTAAATACTTACCTGTAAAATAAATCCTAATATAGCTACAATATAAATTATAATTATATTATAGCTATTTTAGGATTAATATTTATTTTACAGGCAACTTTGTAATTATTTTAACCAGGTACAATAGCTATTAAATAGTTAAGAACTATTTAATAGTTACCTAGTTAAAATAATAACAAATTTACCTGTAAAATAAATCCTAACCTAAGTTATAATTAAACCTAACACTACCCTATCAATAAAATAATTAAATAAACTACCTACAATTACCTACAATTAACCTAACACTACACTATCAATAAATAAATTAAATACAATTCCTACAAATAACTACAATTACATAAACTAACTAAAGTACAAAAAATAAAAAAGAACTAAGTTACAGAAAATAAAAAAATATTTACAAACATAAGAAAAATATTACAACAATTTTAAACTAATTACACCTACTCTAAGCCCCCTAATAAAATAACAAAGCCCCCCAAAATAAAAAATTCCCTACCCTATTCTAAATTAAAAAAGTTACAAGCTCTTTTACCTTACCAGCCCTGAACAGGGCCCTTTGCGGGGCATGCCCCAAGAATTTCAGCTCTTTTGCCTGTAAAAAAAAACATACAATACCCCCCCCCCAACATTACAACCCACCACCCACATACCCCTAATCTAACCCAAACCCCCCTTAAATAAACCTAACACTAATCCCCTGAAGATCTTCCTACCTTGTCTTCACCATCCAGGTATCACCGATCCGTCCTGGCTCCAAGATCTTCATCCAACCCAAGGGGGGGTTGGCGATCCATAATCCGGTGCTGAAGAGGTCCAGAAGAGGCTCCAAAGTCTTCCTCCTATCCGGCAAGAAGAGGACATCCGGACCGGCAAACATCTTCTCCAAGCGGCATCTTCGATCTTCTTCCATCCGGTGCGGAGCGGGTCCATCTTGAAGCAGGCGACGCGGATCCATCCTCTTCTTCCGATGTCTCCCGACTAATGACGGTTCCTTTAAGGGACGTCATCCAAGATGGCGTCCCTCGAATTCCGATTGGCTGATAGGATTCTATCAGCCAATCGGAATTAAGGTAGGAATTTTCTGATTGGCTGATGGAATCAGCCAATCAGAATCAAGTTCAATCCGATTGGCTGATCCAATCAGCCAATCAGATTGAGCTCGCATTCTATTGGCTGTTCCGATCAGCCAATAGAATGCGAGCTCAATCTGATTGGCTGATTGGATCGGCCAATCGGATTGAACTAGATTCTGATTGGCTGATTCCATCAGCCAATCAGAAAATTCCTACCTTAATTCCGATTGGCTGATAGAATCCTATCAGCCAATCGGAATTCGAGGGACGCCATCTTGGATGACGTCCCTTAAAGGAACCGTCATTAGTCGGGAGACATCGGAAGAAGAGGATGGATCCGCGTCGCCTGCTTCAAGATGGACCCGCTCCGCACCGGATGGAAGAAGATCGAAGATGCCGCTTGGAGAAGATGTTTGCCGGTCCGGATGTCCTCTTCTTGCCGGATAGGAGGAAGACTTTGGAGCCTCTTCTGGACCTCTTCAGCACCGGATTATGGATCGCCAACCCCCCCTTGGGTTGGATGAAGATCTTGGAGCCAGGACGGATCGGTGATACCTGGATGGTGAAGACAAGGTAGGAAGATCTTCAGGGGATTAGTGTTAGGTTTATTTAAGGGGGGTTTGGGTTAGATTAGGGGTATGTGGGTGGTGGGTTGTAATGTTGGGGGGGGGGTATTGTATGTTTTTTTTTACAGGCAAAAGAGCTGAAATTCTTGGGGCATGCCCCGCAAAGGGCCCTGTTCAGGGCTGGTAAGGTAAAAGAGCTTGTAACTTTTTTAATTTAGAATAGGGTAGGGAATTTTTTATTTTGGGGGGCTTTGTTATTTTATTAGGGGGCTTAGAGTAGGTGTAATTAGTTTAAAATTGTTGTAATATTTTTCTTATGTTTGTAAATATTTTTTTATTTTCTGTAACTTAGTTCTTTTTTATTTTTTGTACTTTAGATAGTTTATTTAATTGTATTTATTTGTAGCAATTGTGTTTAATTAATTTATTGATAGTGTAGTGTTAGGTTAATTGTAGGTAATTGTAGGTAGTTTATTTAATTATTTTATTGATAGGGTAGTGTTAGGTTTAATTATATCTTAGGTTAGGATTTATTTTACAGGTAAATTTGTAATTATTTTAACTAGGTAACTATTAAATAGTTCTTAACTATTTAATAGCTATTGTACCTGGTTAAAATAAATACAAAGTTGCCTGTAAAATAAATATTAATCCTAAAATAGCTATAATATAATTATAATTTATATTGTAGCTATATTAGGGTTTATTTTACAGGTAAGTATTTAGCTTTAAATAGGAATAATTTATTTAATAAGAGTTAATTAATTTCGTTAGATAAAAATTATATTTAAGTTAGGGGGGTGTTAGTGTTAGGGTTAGACTTAGCTTTAGGGGTTAATACATTTATTAGAATAGCGGTGAGCTCCGATCGGAAGATTAGGGGTTAATAATTGAAGTTAGGTGTCGGCGATGTTAGGGAGGGCAGATTAGGGGTTAATACTATTTATGATAGGGTTAGTGAGGCGGATTAGGGGCTAATAACTTTATTATAGTAGCGCTCAGGTCCGCTCGGCAGATTAGGAGTTAATAAGTGTAGGCAGGTGTCGGCGACGTTGAGGGGGGCAGATTAGGGGTTAATAAATATAATATAGGGGTCGGCGGTGTTAGGGGTAGCAGATTAGGGGTACATAGGGATAACGTAGGTGGCGGCGATTTGCGGTCGGAAGATTAGGGGTTAATTATTTTAAGTAGCTTGCGGCGACGTTGTGGGGGGCAAGTTAGGGGTTAAGAAATATAATATAGGGGTCGGCGTGGTTAGGGGCAGCAGATTAGGGGTACATAAGTATAACGTAGGTGGCGGTCGGCAGATTAGGGGTTAAAAATTTTAATCGAGTGGCGGCGGTGTGGGGGGACCTCGGTTTAGGGGTACATAGGTAGTTTATGGGTGTTAGTGTACTTTAGGGTACAGTAGTTAAGAGCTTTATAAACCGGCGTTAGCCAGAAAGCTCTTAACTCCTGCTATTTTCAGGCGGCTGGAATCTTGTCGTTAGAGCTCTAACGCTCACTGCAGAAACGACTCTAAATACCAGCGTTAGAAAGATCCCATTGAAAAGATAGGCTACGCAAATGGCGTAGGGGGATCTGCGGTATGGAAAAGTCGCGGCTGAAAAGTGAGCGTTAGACCCTTTAATCACTGACTCCAAATACCAGCGGGCGCCCAAAACCAGCGTTAGGAGCCTCTAACGCTGGTTTTGACGGCTACCGCCGAACTCTAAATCTAGGCCATAGTGAATAGGGGGCCTATCTCTCTCCTCCTCCTGTAATTTACGAGTTGTGCCAAAACCTTTGGCAATCAGCTGATGAAGTTTCAGAAAGTGTTCATCCAGCAATTTCAGAATTGTATCCTAGTTTCTGCTTGCCCGTTATGAGTCAGTGTAACAAGTAGATTTCATCCAGTTTTGTCCAGATTTAACCACTAAGGTTTAGTAACCAAGAATTCAGAAACCTGGGGGGAGGGGGGTATAAATGAGGCAGCTTTAACAACACAGGCAGAGAGGCCTCTCAACCTTGTGGCTCAAAGCTGTGGAGTTAGCTGAGGAACATAGGAAGGTCTGCTGCAAGTTAGGTATTCCCCGACTCCCTTTAAGCTTCACAGGGTAGGTTAGCTTGAAATGAAAAAATATTCGGCTAATCTTAGCAAATAACTCTTAAAAAGTTAACTAGATCCAGGAGAACTTCCCAAGTGTCCTGCTGCATACAGCTATAGGCTCCACCCCTGGTAGATTAGGGTTTTTATAGTGTTTTTTTTTGGGGGGGGGTTTTGGGGGGATAGGAGTTTGTAATGTTAGGGGGTGTTTGTTTTTATTTTTTAGCAAAAGAGATGATTTCTTTAGGGCAATGCCCTACAAAAGGCCCTTTTTAGGGCCTTTGGTAGTTTATTATAGATTAGGGGGTTTATTTTGGGGTGTTTTTTTTTTTTAAACGGGGTATTAGAATAGGAATAATTTTTATTGTTTTGGATAATTTCATTAATATTTTTGTAATGGTAGTTTTTTTATTTTTTGTAATTTTAGTGTTTATTATTTTTTGTAATGTTAGTTTTTTTTATTTTTGTAATTTTTAGTTTTAAGTGTAGCTTGCTTAGGTTTTATTTTTATTTCACAGGTAAGTTTGTATTTATTTTAACTAGGTAGTTAGTAAATAGTTAATAAGTATTTATTAACTAGTCTACCTAGTTAAAATAAATTCAAACTTACCTGTGAAATAAAAATTAAACCTAAGCTAGCTACAATATACCTATTAGTTATATTGTAGCTAGCTTAGGTTTTATTTTTATTTTACAGGTAAGTTTGTATTTAGTTTTAAATAGGTATTTATTTAGGTAATACATTTAATTTAGGTCTATTTTAATTTTGTTAAAGTTAGGGGATGGACGAGGTCTGTCTTGGTGTCTGCGGTGGAACAGGTAAACCAATCTCAGGGCGTTGAGGTTTGCAGACGGTTCCCAAGAGTCATCCTGATGACTATACCCAAGCCAATGAACAAGGCCTGTCTGGGTGTCTGCGGTGGAACAGGTAAACCAATCTCAGGGCGTTGAGGTTTGTAGACGGTTCCCAAGAGTCATCCTGATGACTATACCAAAGCCAATGAACGAGTCCTGTCTGGGTGTCTGCGGTGGAACAGGTAAACCAATCTCAGGGCATTGAGGTTTGTAGACGGTTCCCAAGAGTCATCCTGATGACTATACCCAAGCCAATGAACGAGGTACTATAGACTGCCATGGTAACATCTGGAATCTAGAATGCTAGCAACCTCATATTTTTCATCAAGTAAATGTGGGGGAGAGGAATCTATTTGGAAGAGTTGGAATATATATATATAAATTGTTTGAAGTGCAATCCGATTGGCTGATCCAATCAGCCAATAGGATTGACCTTGCATTCTATTGGCTGTTCCAATTAGCCAATAGAATGCAAGGTCAATCCTATTGGCTGATTGGATCAGCCAATCGGATTGCACTTCAGTCCGATTGACTGATTAGGAACCTTCAGTCTTCGTTAGGACTTCGTTTGAAGAGGATGCTCCGCGTCGGCTGGATCGAAGATGGACCCGCTCCGCTCCGAAGGATGAAGATAGAAGATGCCGCCTGGATGAAGCCTTCTACCGTCTGGAGGACCTCTTCTGCCCCGATCGGATGAATACTTCTGCCGTATGGAGGACCACTTGTGCCCGGCTGGGTGAAGACGGCTCAAGGTAGGGTGATCTTCAGGGGGTTAGTGTTAGGTTTTTTTAAGGGGGGATTGGGTGGGTTTTAGAGTAGGGGTGTGTGGGTGGTGGGTTGTAATGTTGGGGGGTATTGTATATTTTTTTTTACAGGTAAAAGAGCTGATTACTTAAGGGCAATGCCCCGCAAAAGGCCCTTTTAAGGGCTATTTGTAATTTAGTATAGGGTAGGGAAATTTTATTATTTTGGGGGGCTTTTTTATTTTATTAGGGGGATTAAATTAGGTGTAATTAGTTTAAAATTCTTGTAATTCTTTTTTTATTTTATGTAATTTAGTGGGGTTTTTTTCCTAATTTAGTTTATTTTATTTAATTGTAATTAATTGTAGGTAGTTTAGGTAATTAGTTTAATGATAGTGTAGTGTTAGGTGTAATTGTAACTTAGGTCAGGATTTATTTTACAGGTAATTTTGTACTTATTTTAGCTAGGTACTTATATTTAATAACTATTTAATAACTATTCTACCTAGTTAAAATAAATACAAAGTTGCCTGTAAAATAAAAATAAATCATAAGCTAGTTAATGTAACTATTAGTTATATTGTAGCTAGCTTATGGTTTATTTTATCAGTAAGTATTTAGTTTCAAATAGGATTAATTTATTTAATTATGTAAAATTAATTTTGTTTAATTTAAAGTTGCCTGTAAAATAAAAATAAATCATAAGCTAGTTACAATGTAACTATTAGTTATATTGTAGCTAGCTTATGGTTTATTTTATCATTAAGTATTTAGTTTTAGATAGGATTAATTTATTTAATTATGTAAAATTAATTTTGTTTAATTTAAATTATATATTAAGTTGGGGGGGTTAGGGTTAGACTTAGGGGTTAATAAATTTATTATAGTAGCGGCAACATTTGGTCGGAAGATTAGGGGTTAATAATTGTAGGTGGCGGCGACATTGGGGGGGCAGATAAGGGGTTAATAAATATAAAGTAGGTGTCGGCGATGTTAGGGGCAGCAGATTAGGGGTTCATAGGTATAATGTAGGTGGCGGCGATGTCCGGTTGGCAGATTAGGGGTTAAAAAAATGTATTTTAGTGTTTGTGAGTTGGGGGGCCTCGATTTAGGGGTTAATAGGTAGTTTATGGGTGTTAGTGTACTTTTTAGCACTTTAGTTAAGAGTTTTATGTTCCGGCGTTAGCCCATAAAACTCTTAACTACTGATTTTTAAATGCGGTAGGAGTCTGGAAAGGAGAGGGTCTACCACTCACTTCTTCCAAGACTCATAATACCAGCGTTAGGCAAATCCCATTAAAAAGATAGGATACGCAATTGATGTAAGGGGATTTGTGGTAGCCTCGAGTCGCGGAAAAAAGTGAGCAGTACACCTGTACCTGTCAGACTCATAATACCAGCAGGCATTAAAAAGCAGCGTTAGGACCCCTTAACGCTGCTTTTTTACCCTAACCCCAAACTCGTGATCTAGCCGTTATTATCCAAGCAAATTAAACTGGGTACTGAAAAATATAGCCTTGAGAATTATATTCAACAAAAAATTATACCAAGGGGTCTTAGATTGCACTTGGACCCAGGGTCAAACTTAAGGGAAAATGATGATGGTGATGATGAGTTTATGGAAGATTGGCACTCAAGTTTAACTGAATGTTTGTTTAGGATTAATGCAAAAAATGGTGAATAAAAATAAAAGTTAACTTGATAAAATTAAAAATGAACTTAATGAAAACCTTCAAATTGTTAATGGATTTGAAACAGATCAGAAATTCTGTAAGTTGAATGATGAGACAAAAGAAACAATTTCTAAGTTACAACAGGAAATAAAAATAAGGAAAAGATTGAAACTAGCTAGGGATCAAGATGATTATAAAAAGTAACTCTTATCATTCAGGTACTGATGGATCAGATATTGAGGGTGACTATAGATCAAAAAATGATTCAAAAAATGGATTAAGAAACACTTCAAAATAGCAAGAAGAAGGGGAGGTAGAAAGAGAAAAAGGAACAGATTCTCAAGTGGAACAAATGACAGGTATGAACATGGGTGCACAATGGCCCATGAGGAACAGATATATGAGGAGAACCAGGGGGGTCGAGGACCCCCAGAACTCAGAATGAGAATGAGAAGAGATTATCGGGGGGGATATTAGATATATCCCACAATGATGATGAGCTACAAATTGTAAATTTGTTCAAATTTCCATTAAACCAAGCACATATTTGCCTACTTAAAAAGGGCTTGTCATTTTGCCCTGCTAGAAGCTTGGATAAATTTACAATGGTAAAGGACCTTCATCTTTTCGCAAGAGAATTACAGATGAGGATGAGGATACCCTAAAAGCTCTTGAAAGTTTAATTAATGAAGGTGAGATAGAAGATATTCCAAGTCTTTCCCCAATATCTATTGAAAATATTAACACTGGAATTATGTGTACTACTGCCACTTTCGCTAAATTTAGACCAAAATCAAGTTACATGCCGCCTCTGTCTTTAGTACCGGCAGTAAATTTATTTGTGAAAGAAGTCAAAAAAGAAATTGATAGATTACCTATTAATAAAATTGTTGATGATAACCTGTCTAGGAGAGAAAGAGTAGCTTTACAAGAACTTTTGAATACTCCAGGTATCATCGTTAAGCAGGCCGGCAAAGGCGGTTATCTAGTTATAATGAATGAATCTAACTATGTTTTGGAGGTTAGGAAACAACTCACAAATAAGGACCAATATCAACTCCTTCCTCAGAACCCAATTGCTAAAATACAGGGAGAATTGCTCCATATATTGAATAGAGCAAGAAAAAATGGTATAATAAGTAAGAAATAATTTGATTATCTGTATGTAAAGTTCCCAAAGATTCCAGTTTTTTACTGTATCCCTAAATTACATAAAAATGTAAGAGATCCCCCGGGTCGTCCTATAATCTCTGGGATAGGCAGCATTACAGAACATATTGGTAATTATGTGGATAGCTTTTTGAAAACATTTTTATCTTCACTGCCCACATTTGTCCAATATACTACTGATTTACTACGACAATTGGACGATATAGAGGTTGAGGAAGAAACTATTCTAGTTTCTCTTGATGTTGAGGCACTATATTCCTCTATTCCACACAAACTGGGGATTATAGCTGTACATCATTTCCTAGAAACTAGAGGTAGTACTTTTGAGAAACACACAGAATTTGTAGTAGAACTGGTAAAATTTATTTTGGAAAATAATGTTTTCAAATTTGATACTAAATTTTGCAAACAAATAAGATATAGGGCGATGGGTGCCACTTGTGCACCCTCCTATGCCTGCCTACATTTAGGTCTATGGGAACTCTTGGTTGTATTCAAAGAATACAATCAATGGATAACCTCCTCAGTTTTATTGTGGCGTCGGTATGTGGATGACATATTTATACTTTGGAAAGGTCCCTCTGACCTATTAAAAGAATTTGTTGATAAATATTAAACATTTTCCTTACATATGATTATAATGCTACTGAATTATCTTTTTTGGACATAAAAATTAAGAAAGAGGGTAAAAGACTCACTACTGAAATTTATCGTAAAGATACGGCAACTAATATTTTATTGCTTGCTTCAAGCCACCGTCCACCCTCATTAATTAAAGGTATTCTCATTGGACATCTTAAGGCTACGTAGAAACTGCTCCAGTAAAACTAAATTTATTGAACATGCAAAAGACATGTCTAATAGGTTTAAAGCAAGAGGATATTCGAAAAGAAATGTTAATTATGCTATGTATCGAGCAATGAAAACTGACAGGGACTCTACTGTTTAATAAAAAAGAGACTAAAATGGACAATAGGGTCAGATTTGTTACTGAATATAATGGACATTGGAATCAGGTTTGAAAGATATTAAAAAACAAATGGCAATTTTTGCTAGCAGATGAAAATGTGAAAAGTGTGGTGGGCGAATCTCCATCACTGGTTGCAAGTAGGGCTCCCAAGTTAAAAGATAAGTTGGTTAAGAGCGATTTTACACGTAACCCAAAAGAACAATACTGGTTAGAAAAATGCCAAAAGCTTCAGGGCTGTTTCCAATGTGGAAACTGCGTGTTTTGTAAATTTATTGTTAAAACAAAACAGTTTAGTACAGGCAGTAAAACCTATGAAATTAGACAATTTATCAATTGTAAATCTGATAATGTTATTTATCTTTTGTACTGTCCATATCCGCTATTTTATACAGGCAAAACAAAGAGAGTTCTGAAAGATAGAATAACTGAACATTGTAATGATATTGTTAATGCAAAGGAGGGGACTATAAATAGCAATACAGCTTTACATTTCAAGATTTGTCACAATTGTTCAACCGATGGTCTAAAAGTTATTGGGATTGAGAGATGCTCCCTATATGGTAGAGGTGGTGATATTGATAATTTATTACTTAGAAAAGAGGTAGCTTGGATATGCAGATTAAAAACGTTGTCCCCAAAAGGATTAAATGAAAAAATTGATTTTGCTCCTTTCCTTTAATATCTCTGTATTATTAATTTTATGGTCCATATCTCTTTATCAATATTGCCATTAATATAATAGGCTAGAAATTTAGAAACTTTGTGAATAGTATTTGCATTGTCCTCTTCTGTCAATACGCTATGGCCTCAATTTATCAAGGTCTGTCGGACCTGATCCGACAGTGCGGATCAGGTCCGACAGACCTCGCTGAATACGGCGAGCAATACGCTCGCCGTATTCAGCATTGCACCAGCAGCTCACAAGACCTGCTGGTGCAACGCCGCCCCCTGCAGACTCGCGGCCAATTGGCCACCAGCAGGGGGGTGTCAATCAACCCTATCATACTCGATCGGGTTGATTTTCGGCGATGTCTGTCTGCCTACTCAGAGCAGGCGGACAGGTTATGGAGCAGCGATCTTTGTGACCGCTGCTTCATAACTTGTGTTTCTGGCGAGCCTGCAATCGGAGCTTGTTAAATATGCCCCTATATGTTTATGTTGGTGACATACCAACATAGCTGCCCCGCTGCTCATCTTTTTTCATGAAGGCTGACATCGATGTATGAATAATTTAGACTTTCTAATAGCAAATGACTACTACTGCTCTGTTTGAGTTTTTGAATAAATCTGTATTAGTTTTTGTTTAGCAGGCTTTTTTCTTGTACTGCTTTTTAAGTAATCACACACAAAGTATTTCACCAATCCGAAAAATGGGCAGGATTTAAAAGGCTCATGTATTTAGGTCTGTAATGTACGCCCTGAGGAAGTCCCTATGACGTTTGGTCACGTGGGGGGTGAAACGACCGTTGGCGTGTGATGTCAGTATCTCAAGCTGTGGACCGGCTCTCCAGTTTACTTTGGAAACAAGTGCTTTGAACTAATAAGCACCACACCAGAAAATAAGTGCTGAATTTCAATCAAACTGATACATTTACCAGCACAATGTGGAGCTTGTGGGAACTTTGCAATTGATACCATGTTTGGCTTAGCATTTACATTGCACTCTTTTTGAATTTATCACTGCAAATGTTTTGCTGTAATTACGCATTTACTAGATTTGGAACATAGATCCCTAATGATTACCATGGTAAGCAATAACCTTCTATTTTGAGTGGTGCTATCCTCTGGTTCGGGTGTTGTTCATCTAGTATAGTGTGTAAATTGATTTGACTTGTTATTATATACGGCTATATGTCAAGTTAAACTGTTTATGTATATGTGGTTTCTTGATTTCTGGCATAGATCCTCAGGCTTGTTTGCTCATGATAACAGATTTCCAATTTTCTTAATTGGGTTATCCTCTGAGAGAGGTGTTGCCATTGATTAGTCGCTATAATGTTTTTTTGCATGGATCCCCAGTTATAAACCATGGTAGCAGTTTCCTGTTGGAGTACAGGGCTACCCTCTGGTAGGGGTGTTGCAATTCAGCGTTCATTTGTACTTTTCCTGTTAACTGGTTGTAAGCTGGCCATGCTTTTTTATTTAAAGGTGCAGTCTTTATACTACATAATATAAGATATGTATGAATTATCAACATATTAATGCAATTACTATGGATGTGCATTATCAACATTTTATGTAATTATTAGGGATGGGCGAATGTGTAAATTTTCGAATTTCGAATGTAGAACGAATGTTATTACCGAAATTCAAATTCTAAATCCGAATGTCGATAAGAACGAATATTCTTAAAAATTCGAAAATCGAATGTTATTTACAGTTTTCGAATGTCACTTTCGAATTCGAATGTTAATAATTATATCGAATGTCCACATTCGAAATTTCGAATTTAACATTCTATTTAACAAATACTATTCAGAAGTTCAATAGTTCATGTGGTAGGGTGGGAATCTAATAAATTGATACATAATAGATACAAATATATCATTTTGAATGTTTCCATATAGAATATTGCATAATTCGAATATTACATTTAAAGAAAGCATTAGAAATACTATTACAAACATATAAATTCGAATTTTTCGAATTCAAATATAAATTCGAATTTTTCGAATTCAAATATTGCATAATTCGAATATTACATTTAAAGAAAAAGCATTAGAAATACTATTACAATCTAAATTCGAATTTTTCGAATTCGAATACACGTATTGCATAATTCGAATATTACATTTAAAGAAAAAGCATTAGAAATACTATTACAATCTAAATTCGAATTTTTCGAAAAGAATATTTTCGAATGTAATCGTAAAATTCGGAACCGAACATTCGAAAATCGAATGTTAGAATGTTATGTAAACATTCTAAATTCGATTAGAACGAACAAATGTGTTAAAATTCGTGCCGTTTTTCGAATGTTGCGAAACATTCGCCCATCCCTAGTAATTATCATGGATGTGGTCCTCTTTAGGAGACCTATTTGTTGAGTCTATGCATTTGAGTGGAAACCAAAATAAACTACTAAATTGCTTTAAATAATTTCGTATGATAAAGTTATTATTAAATAATAAAAATAAATTATGAGTGCTGAAATCCCTGGATTTTTTAAGAGGCTACGTAAGTGTATCCCCTTTTACTTCTCTCTTTCTCAGAATAAATAAATGTGTGTTTTCAGGGTCTGCACCATATTAAAATTAACTAAATTTACTTTTTGTTTATCCACCCATTTCTTTGTTCTATATATATATGTGTGTGTGTGTACATATTTATATATATATATGTGTGTGTATTTAATAACTACTTATTTTTGGTACACAATTAAATTTGATAATAATATATTAAAGTTGTATGAAGTTTTTTAGTCTATTTGCTAATATGTATATACTTAATCAGAATTATTTACCTACGCCTAGATTTAGAGTTCTGCGTTAACCGTCAAAACCAGCGTTAGTGGGTCCTAACGCTGGTTTTGGCCGCCCGCTGGTATCTAGAGTCAGTCAGGAAAGGGTCTAACGCTCACTTTCCAGCCGCAACTTTTCCATACCGCAGATCCCCTTACGTCAATTGCGTATCCTATCTTTTCAATGGGATCTTTCTAACGCTGGTATTTAGAGTCTTGGCTGAAGTGAGCGTTAGAACTCTAACGACCAAACTCCAGCCGCAGAAAAAAGTCAGGAGTTAAGAGCTTTCTGGGCTAACGCCGGTTCATAAAGCTCTTAACTACTGTGCTCTAAAGTACACTAACACCCATAAACTACCTACGTACCCCTAAACCGAGGCCCCCCACATCGCCGCCACTCTATTAAAAATTTTTAACCCCTAATCTGCCGACCGCACACTGCCGCAACCTACATTATCCCTATGTACTACTAATCTGCTGCCCCTAACATCGCCGACCCCTACATAATATTTATTACCCCCTAATCTGCCCCTTACCAACGTCGCCGCTACCTACCTACAATTATTAACCCCTAATCTGCCGACCGGACCTCACCGCTACTATAATAAATGTATTAACCCCTAATCCGCCTCACTCCCGCCTCAAAAACCCTATAATAAATAGTATTAACCCCTAATCTGCCCTCCCTAACATCGCCGACACCTAACTTCAAGTATTAACCCCTAATCTGCCGACCGGACCTCGCCGCTACTCTAATAAATGTATTAACCCCTAAAGCTAAGTCTAACCCTAACCCTAACACCCCCCTAAATTAAATATAATTTAAATCTAACTAAATAAATTAACTCTTATTAAATAAATTATTCCTATTTAAAGCTAAATACTTACCTGTAAAATAAACCCTAATATAGCTACAATATAAATAATAATTATATTGTAGCTATTTTAGGATTAATATTTATTTTACAGGCAACTTTGTATTTATTTTAACTAGGTACAATAGCTATTAAATAGTTATTTACTATTTAATAGCTACCTAGTTAAAATAATTACAAAATTACCTGTAAAATAAATCCTAACCTAAGTTACAATTAAACCTAACACTACACTATCAATAAATTAATTAAATAAACTACCTACAATTATCTACAATTAATTCAACTAAACTAAATTACAAAAAAAACCCCACTAAATTACAAAAAAACAAACACTAAATTACAAAAAATAAAAAAAGATTACAAGAATTTTAAACTAATTACACCTACTCTAAGCCCCCTAAAAAAATAACAAAGCCCCCCAAAATAAAAAAATGCCCTACCCTATTCTAAAATAAAAATTGAACAGCTCTTTTACCTTACCAGCCCTTAAAAGGGCCTTTTACGGGGCATGCCCCAAAGAAAACAGCTCTTTTGCATTTAAATAAACATACAATACCCCCCCCAACATTACAACCCACCACCCACATACCCCTAATCTAACCCAAACCCCCCTTAAAAAACCTAACACTAAGCCCCTGAAGATGTTCCTACCTTATCTTCACCACGCCGGGTATCACCGATCCGTCCAGAAGAGGGTCCGAAGTCTTCCTCCTATCCGGCAAGAAGAGGTCCAGAAGAGGGTCCGAAGTCTTCTTCCTATCCGGCAAGAAGAGGAGATCCGGACCGGCAAACATCTTCATCCAAGCTTCATCTTCTATCTTCTTCCATCCGGCGTGGAGCGGGACCATCTTGAAGCAGCCGACGCGGATCCATCCTCTTCTTCTGACGTCCTAAGTCCGAATGAAGGTTCCTTTAAATGACGTCATCCAAGATGGCGTCCCTCAAATTCCGATTGGCTGATAGGATTCTATCAGCCAATCGGAATTAAGGTAGGAAAAATCTGATTGGCTGATTGAATCAGCCAATCAGATTCAAGTTCAATCGGATTGGCTGATCCAATCAGCTAATCAGATTGAGCTTGCATTCTATTGGCTGATCGGAACAGCCAATAGAATGCGAGCTCAATCTGATTGGCTGATTGGGTCAGCCAATCCGATTGAACTTGAATCTTATTATTTATATTGTAGCTATATTAGGGTTTATTTTACAGGTAAGTATTTAGCTTTAAATAGGATTAATTTATTTAATAAGAGTTATTTTATTTCGTTAGATTTAAATTATATTTAACTTAGGGGGGTGTTAGGGTTAGGGTTAGACTTAGCTTTAGGGGTTAATACATTTATTAGAGTAGCGGCGAGGTCCGGTCGGCAGATTAGGGGTTAATACTTGAAGTTAGGTGTCGGCGATGTTAGGGAGGGCAGATTAGGGGTTAATACTATTTATTATAGGGTTTTTGAGGCGGGAGTGAGGCGGATTAGGGGTTAATACATTTATTATAGTAGCGGTGAGGTCAGGTCGGCAGATTAGGGGTTAATAATTGTAGGTAGGTGGCGGCGACGTTGGGGGCGGCAGATTAGGGGTTAATAAATATAATATAGGGGTCGGCGGTGTTAGGGGCAGCAGATTAGGGGTACATAGGGATAATGTAGGTTGCGGCGGTGTACGGAGCGGCAGATTAGGGGTTGAAAATAATATGCAGGGGTCAGCGATAGCGGGGATGGCAGATTAGGGGTTAATAAGTGTAAGGTTAGGGGTGTTTAGACTCGGGGTACATGTTAGGGTGTTAGGTGCAGACTTAGGGAGTGTTTCCCCATAGGAGACAATGGGGCTGCGTTAGGAGCTGAACGCTGCTTTTCTGCAGGTGTTAGGTTTTTTTTCAGCTCAAACTGCCCCATTGTTTCCTATGGGGGAATCGTGCACGAGCACGTTTTTGAAGCTGGCCGCGTCCGTAAGCACCGCTGGTATTGAGAGTTGCAGTGGTGGTAAATTATGCTCTACGCTCCCTTTTTGGAGCCTAACGCAGCCCTTCTGAGAACTCTCAATACCAGCGTTATTTAAAAGGTGCGGCCAGAAAAAAGCATGTGTAGCTAGCGCACCCCTTTGGCCGCAGAACTCTAAATCTAGGCGCTAATGTGTAAATGTATTGGTTTTTATAGTTCTAATATATTACTTTTATTGACAGTATTGCGGTTATTAATTTATGAATTGATATACATCATCAAAACTGTTTGCCCAATTTGAATGTGCAAAACAAGATACAATATGAATATATTTTTTCATACAGGTTTACATGTGTGTTTACAGGTTTTTTTACATTTATTTATACTTATACAGTTAACCAGCTTTATTTGATTTGATGTGAATATATTCATTGCATAGAAAAGAATCAATACAAACGGGGCTTGCTGTATTCCACACGCAGGCTGTCTATCAAATCTTTTGTCAGTGCGATATCCAATAGTAGCACACAACAACATTTCCGGTTCCCACACACTCCTATGCTGATGAACCAATGGGAGCGTTAGCTAGTTAGGGGGCGTGACGGCGTCCGTTTTTGGTAGAGTTTAAAGAATAGCGGTGAGTGACCATATCTCTAGAAACTCTTGCCTCTGAAGAAGAAGGGAGAACGGATGTTCTACAATATACCTTTGAAACGCGTAAGGCTGAAAAAGAGCATTTTCTGGAGACTGGCACACCGCAGACCACCTTGTTGACTGACTTAACAGTGTATTGTTTTTACGTATCAGGCTCAAAGTTACCTCATATCATTGAGGTTCATAAATGTGAGTGCAAATGCTTGCCTTGTGTTGTTTTTGTATTTGAATAAATTGATGTTAGACAATATTGCACTATCTTTTGCATTATTTTTGTCTTTAACATATCACTGGCACTGCATGAGCTTCCCAGGACATACCAGTGAGACAAATAAACACTGATTGGACCCAGACAAAGAGCTATATTGAGGATATACACCCTTATCTTACCTCATAGTTGATTGAGGGCATCTTCTGTGAGTATATACCCTAAGGGGGATGTTTGGAGTCACGTTCACAGCTTGAGAGGTGCAGAAAGGAACATATTGGTTATACTGTCTTGTTTTCTCTCACTACTGCTCGACACGGATTGGGACATCTACATATATAGAGACTTTTCTTCCCTTCTTACCTCTTTCATTGTTTAAGAGTGTTTTTTCACTAAGTGTGTTTTTTGTAAATACACCCATTAGACTTGTAGTTTTTATACATATTTGTATACATATTTTTATATTTATATGTGGACTGTCTTTGCAATTATGCTGTATTAATTACTGTATGAGATTTCATCTTTATAAGCACTTTATATGTTAATATTTTAAATGTTTTAGTGTTTGCTGGTACACCTATCTTACTCATTTTTTAAGTGCTCTTTTTTACATACGTTTTTTGGATTCCTTTTAGATCCCTATATAATTAGTACATTTTAATTTTGGTTCCACCCCCATATGATAGCGCTTTAAACACATCTCCCATTTCCCTTCTGCTA
Organism: Bombina bombina; assembly: GCF_027579735.1. NCBI lineage: Eukaryota > Metazoa > Chordata > Amphibia > Anura > Bombinatoridae > Bombina > Bombina bombina. The sequence continues at coordinate 274,714,931 of NC_069506.1, read as the reverse complement.
TTCTTGTTTTTAGAAATATTTGGAAAAGATATTTTGCCCTATTGGGGGTTTTGTGTTTATAGCAGCTTTTATTAGGGGGCTTGCAATCATTTATAATTATTTTTCTTTATTTATTTATATATACATTTATATTTATTATTATTTTTATTGTACTTGCATGTGTATTTTTTTATTTTTTTTTAAATAGTTTTTTATTGAGGTAAAATGGCAAGCATACACAAAATTTCAGAAAAAAACATCATGGCAACATGCCCATTTGTCATACATCAGGATTTACATAGTCAAGTAAACAAGCATGTCTTCACATCTGTAAGATCAAAGCATATCTTAACCCAAAGGTACATTTTCCAGCCATGGATATTACCTCATTTTGCATAAGTACATTAACAAAAGGACATATAACACAAAACACACATCTAACATGATATAAGCCTAATGTAGTAACCAATTCGTAACCTTTGCAGGCTTGTACTTGTCCTTGGTATCTTCAGCAGAACGTATATTACATACAATTTCAGTAATAAAATATTTCAACAGGAATATTAACACTATAGGTGTAATATATTTTTTCATGCACTCCCCCTAAAATATGTTAAAGTATGAATGGGACATACCGCAGTTGAGAGTTAACGTTCACTTTCGGGCCATACATCTTAAAAAAATAAGTACTGTGGAAAACGTAGGGGGTAAAGTTACAGGGGCCCTCTAGGACCCAACCTATTAGTGAATTTTATATAAACATTACTGTCGGTGGTATAGGCCACCATTTAACTCAGAAGAGAGCCTATTAAAGGTATGAGACACAATGCTGTACAGATCTATCATTTGAAAAATTTATATGGGAGATAAAAACTATTTGTACATCTAAGGTCGATTGTAAACTAGGCGTATGTTCATTACAGTACATATAATTACTAACAGGATAGGCATTGAACATCTGTAAAGAAAACTATACACAGTTTGCCCTCTAAACTGGTATAGGTGTCTATAGGCCTCAGATAGCAAATACACGTTGTATGAGGGGTTACAGAAGCTAACCTCCATCCTATACTAAAACTGCCTTACAGCCTTAAGAGGTTACTTACAAATCTCCAGAGGTTCATATAACTATACTAACACAATCCCCTCTGAATTTCCATAGTGCAATATGTATCATCCAATACATTAAGGATAGCAAGGAAAGCTTTGAAGGTGCAAACTGCTAGCCTCTTATTTAACCCTCTAGGATATTATAGTCCACTCTTGGACCTCACACTACCCAGGTATACAAATGAGGGATAAAATAGTACAACATTTGCATAATAACTGTTTTAACCAGCATATCATCAGAAACATATACCACATATACTGTGAGGGTGTAATTAAATCAGTCATTATTTTGTCTGCAATAATCCCCCCCAATAAACATTAGTAGATAACATCAGTTCAACAGAAAATATGGCACTGAAAAAAAAGATCTCATGTCCCCCTTTGGATCTCCTACCAACAGTAATCCCCAGTAGAGAGAATATAGGCTGCTGTCGGACCTACTTATAAAACATGAAAACATCTGACATAATCATATAAACCGAGCAACGCTGCCTCTAGTTATGTCAATGTATTTGTAGTATCCAAATATGGGTAAAGTCCATACACTTCCTCAGCCCCCCATATTGCAGTACTTTATAAAATATTAACTGCGACATTGCAAATCTGACTGCAAATATGCCTTGAATATCAGACTCTTAGAAGAACGCTGTGGGGAGCATTATTCACATACCCATTGTGCAATTGTGTAACTTAGTAGAAAACTATACAACAAGGATAGATGGGTTACTATGGCTGGTGGGCCTCTGTAGTAGTCCTCTTAATGCTGCGGTGTTGAATAGCTTGGTATCGGAAAGTCCACAAAATGTTCTCAACTGCTGCCCCTATATAAGAGTGAACTTTAAGCTCTAGATGAATCTCAGAACATTAAATCCCCCTGCGCCAAAGTGAATATAGACTAGGATAGGGGCTGCAAGTCTCTCCCCACGATTTAGCCCACACCGATCCTATTGTGACCACAGGTACTCACTTCCCAGGGAATGACAGGCCATATTACCGTTTCCAAGTCACCTCTGGTGGTTGAGGCTCCCAGCCCGACATCGCTGAGCCTAGATGAAGATGAGGCAGGATCTATGAGACCCTCCGATGAAACCTCTGCCTGTAATCTCGGGCCATGGAACATCACCAAAGCCCCTCTCTGCTCGAGCGCATCCAGCTGGCTATATATCTCATCGGATCGATTCCGGCATTTCAGGTATGGAGCGCGCTCATTTGGGCCGATCACTTCAACCCCATCTGGAATGCCGAGTTCCTCTCTCCCAACAAGGAGCATAGACTTTAGTGGTGGACAAGCCTGATCTGCTATGTAAGGCTGCTCAGCTGCTACTAAATTGGGCTTTTGCGGTTCTGTAGTGTCTGCTTCATCCGTCAATGTGGCTACAGGAGCGTCCCTCACCGTCATCACATTTTCCACAATGTGTTGAAGATGGTCAAATCTGGCAACGATCTTGAGCTCCTGTGCCTTCAAAAGGGTCTGTAGAGTTAAATATATATCCTCCATTTCTGATAAGTGTTACAACGCACCCTTGGCGTTGTGTTACGACAGAGGCAGCAGAGCACTCTGCCGGGGGGGTAGATAAGAGGCCACAGCCTCTATATGAGCTCCGGTGCCCTGGTGCTGGCAACCAGCTCAAAAACTTTAGAATCCTCAGCTGCAGAATGATTAGCTTGTTTGGGAGAGATAAAATTTCATGCCCGATGGCACCTTAAAGAGATATTATATCAAGCTTAATCTTATAAGCAGGAGCAGCACCTGAAACTGCGACCTATCATGGCCGCTGCCCGGAAGTTCCCCTGCATGTGTATTTTTATTGTAATTTTATCACATGTTCGCTTGAATCTTTCTTAGCTGTGCGCTTCATCATTAACAGAGCTTATACCTCTACTAGTTAGCGGTATATTCTATCTTTCTTTAGTGTTGATATCTATCTATCTATCTATCTATCTATCTATATATATATATATATATATACACACACACACACACACATATATATATATATATATATATATATATATCACATAACACACACACACATATATATATATATATACATATATATATATTTATATACATCTGTGTTTGTTATGTGATATATATATATTTATATACATGTGTGTGTGTTATGTGATATATATATATATATATATATATATGTGTGTGTGTTATGTGATATATATATATATATATATATATATATATATATGTGTGTGTGTGTGTGTGTTATGTGATATATATATATATTTATATACATGTGTGTGTGTTATGTGATATATATATATATATATATATATATATATATATGTGTGTGTGTTATGTGATATATATATATATATGTGTGTGTGTGTTATGTGATATATATATATATATATGTGTGTGTGTTATGTGATATATATATATATATATATATATATATGTGTGTGTGTGTGTGTGTTATGTGATATATATATATATATATATATATATGTGTGTGTGTTATGTGATATATATATATACACACACACACATATATATATATATATATATATATATATATCACATAACACACACACACATATATATATATATCACATAACACACACACATGTATATAAATATATATATATATGTGTGTGTGTCCGTATATATTCTTTTATGTAGTAAAAAAATGAAGAAACTGGTATCATTATATTATAATTATATGGATGCCCGAAAAATACCTGGCTCCTAGATTTATGGGTTGGCTCCTAGCTTTTTAACATATTTGTCGAGCACTGGAATACTTGCAATACCTTTATTATACACTCTGAAGTAAATGTGATTTTTAAATTTAAATATATATCTAGAGCCATATACTGTATCTGTGTTTAAAAATGAAAAATACATTTTTCTTTTCAGTGAAGAACAATGCCATTTCAAGTATTTCTTAAACTCACCTTCACCTTCACCTTTGCTTAGTGTGCTTTCTGGTGTGCGCAAGAGCCAGAATAGACTATTGTAGCACGCCCCATAGAAGTGTTTGGGGAGAGGAAGTCAGCGAGGCTGCGCTATCCGACCTTCAGATATTAGTGTGTCTGAGTCTTTCACTTGAGCAAAAACATTTTATATAACTATAATTTGAGCGCAAGATGTGTTACATGATGAAGCACGTGCATTAGTGTGTTACATGCTGAAGCACGTGTATCTGTGTGTTACATGCGGAAGCACGTGCATCTGTGTGTTACATGAGGAAGCATGTGCATCTGTGTGTTACATGCTGAAGCACGTGTATCTGTGTGTTACATGCAGAAGCATGTGTATCTGTGTGTTACATGCAGAAGCACGTGTATCTGTGTGTTACATGCAGAAGCACGTGCATCTGTGTGTTACATGAGGAAGCACGTACATCTGTTTGTTACATGCTGAAGCACGTGTATCTGTGTGTTACATGCAGAAGCATGTGCATCTGTGTGTTACATGAGGAAGCACGTGTATCTGTGTGTTACATGCTGAAGCACGTGTATCTGTGTGTTACATGCAGAAGCACGTGCATCTGTGTGTTACATGAGGAAGCACGTGTATCTGTGTGTTACATGCTGAAGCACGTGTATCTGTGTGTTACATGATAAAGCACGTGTATCTGTGTGTTACATGCTGAAGCACGTGTATCTGTGTGTTACATGCAGAAGCACGTGCATCTGTGTGTTACATGCTGAAGCACGTGTATCTGTGTGTTACATGCAGAAGCACGTGCATCTGTGTGTTACATGAGGAAGCATGTGCATCTGTGTGTTACATGCAGAAGCACGTGCATCTGTGTGTTACATGAGGAAGCACGTGCATCTGTGTGTTACATGCTGAAGCACGTGTATCTGTGTGTTACATGCTGAAGTACGTGTATCTGTGTGTTACATGAGAAAGCATGTCCATCTGTGTGTTACATGCTGAAGCACGTGTATCTGTGTGTTACATGATGAAGCACGTGTATCTGTGTGTTACATGATGAAGCACGTGTATCTGTGTGTTACATGCTGAAGTACGTGTATCTGTGTGTTACATGCTGAAGTACGTGTATCTGTGTGTTACATGATGAAGCATGTGTATCTGTGTTACATGCTGAAGTACGTGTATCTGTGTGTTACATGATGAATCACGTGCATCAGGGTGTTACATGATGAAGCACGTGCATCTGTGGGTTACATGATGAAGCACATGTATCTGTGTGTTATATGATGAAGCACGTGCATCTGTGTGTTACATGATAAAGCACGTGCATCTCTGTGTTACATGCTGAAGCACGTGTGTCTGTGTGTTACATGATGAAGCACGTGCATCTGTGTGCTACATGGTGAAGCACATGCATCTGTGGGTTACATGAGGAAGCACGTGCATCAGGGTATTACATGATGAAGCACGTGCATCTGTGTGTTACATGATGAAGCACGTGCATCTGTTTGTTACATGATGAAGCACGTGCATCTGTGTGCTACATGGTGAAGCACGTGCATCTGTGTGTTACATGATGAAGCATGTGCATCTGTTTGTTACATGATGAAGCACGTGCATCAGGGTGTTACATGATGAAGCACGTGCATCTGTGTGTTACATGATGAAGCACGTGCATCTGTTTGTTACATGATGAAGCACGTGCATCTGTGTGTTACATGGTGAAGCACATGCATTTGTGGGTTACATGAGGAAGCATGTGCATCAGGGTGTTACATGCTGAAGCACGTGCATCTGTGTGTTACATGATGAAGCAAGTGCATCTGTGTGTTACATGATGAAGCACGTGCATCTGTTTGTTACATGATGAAGCACTGGCATCTGTGTGTTACATGGTGAAGCACATGCATCTGTGGGTTACATGAGGAAGCACGTGCATCAGGGTGTTACATGATGAAGCATGTGCATCTGTGTGTTACATGATGAAGCACGTGCATCTGTTTGTTACATAATTAAGCACGTGCATCTGTGTGTTACATGATGAAGCACGTGCATCTGTGTGTTACATGATGAAGCAAGTGCATCTGTGGGTTACATGATTATGAACGTGCATCGGTGCAGTACATGATGAAGCACGTGCATCTGTGTGTTACATGATGAAGCACATGCATCTGTGGGTTACATAAGGAAGCACGTGCATCGGTGTGTTACATGATGAAGCACGTGCATCTGTGTGTTACATGGTGAAGCACATGCATCCGGGGGGTACATGAGGAAGAACGTGCATCAGGGTGTTACATGATGAAGCACGTACATCAGGGTGTTACATGATGAAGCACGTGTTTCTGTGTGTTACATGCTGAAGCACGAGCATCTGTGTGTTACATGATTATGAACGTGCATCGGTGTGTTACATGATGAAGCACGTGCCTCTGAATGTTATATGATGAAGTACGTGTATCAGTGTGTTACATGCTGAAGCACGAGCATCTGTGTATTACATGATTATGAACGTGCATCGGTGTGTTACATGATGAAGCACGTGCCTCTGTATGTTACATGATGAAGCACGTGCATCTGAATGTTATATGATGAAGCACATGCATCTGTGTGTTACATGATGAAGCACGTGCCTCTGAATGTTAGATGATGAAGAACGTGTATCAGTGTGTTACATGCTGAAGCACGAGCATCTGTGTGTTACATGATTATGAACGTGCATCGGTGTGTTACATGATGAAGCATGTGTATCTGTGTGTTACATGATGAAGCACGTGCCTCTGTATGTTACATGATGAAGCACGTGCATCTGTGTGTTATATGATGAAGTACATGCATGGGTATCTTACTCTACTATGATGCTGTGACCTTAATGCAGAGCACAGTTTGTTCTCAGTAACAAGGGTATAAAATGAGCTACAGAGGCAGAAGATGTTTAGGAGGTGACTGTCACATAGACGGACTCTGTGTGCTCTGCCTGCGTGTCGTTAGATACAGGGACATCTCTCTAACATGTAGAAGCCAATCTCATACCGACAAGGTTTCCATGACAATGGCAATTTTACATGTTTTTGCCTGTCATTTTGAGACATGATTGCTATTAAAGTCTGACATCTGTCAGATCACTGTTACGTTCTCACTTTATTTTGTTTCCTGCTATTTTTAGGTGTTTTACACTTTGTGTTTCTTTTTAATTATATCATCACAATTCAGTAGTTGACACATCTACAAAATATAGGGGGAGAAACTTTCCAAATCACCTGATATTTGGTACAATAATTATTCTTTGACTTTATTAGCCCCATACATTTCACAGCTGTAAAAAACTACACCTGTTTTAAAATAAAGGACACAGATGGTGTCACAATGTAGGTCATGTCAAACCCTACGTAGTGTCACACTTCCAGGTAACGTCCCGCTCCCAAGTAACTTCACGCTCCCAGGTAACGTCACGCTCCCAGGTAACGTCACGCTCCCAGGTAACGTCACGCTCCCAGGTAACGTCTCGCTCCCAGGTAACGTCACGCTCCCAGGTAACGTCACGCTCCCAGGTAACATCTCGCTCCCAGGTAACGTCATGCCACCCGATGTAGTCACACCCCAGGTAATGTCACACCCACAGGTAGTATCACACCCCAGAGAGTCACACCCCAGGTAATGTCACACCCCCAGGAAACATCAAGCCCCCAGGTAACAGCACGCCCACAGGTAGTCACACCCCAAGGTAATGTCACACCCCCAGGTAACGTCACGCTTCCAGGTAATGTCACGCCCCCAAGTAACATTACACACCAGGTAATGTCACACCCCAAGTAACATTACACACCAGGTAATGTCACACCCCCAAGTAACATTACACACCATGTAATGTCACACCCCCAAGTAACATTACACACCAGGTAATGTCACACCCCCAAGTAACATTACACACCAGGTAATGTCACGCCCCCAAGTAACATTACACACCAGGTAATGTCACACCCCCAAGTAACATTACACACCAGGTAATGTCCCACCTCCAAGTAATATTACACACCAGGTAATGTCACACCCCCAAGTAACATTACACACCAGGTAATGTCACACCCCCAAGTAACATTACACACCAGGTAATGTCATGCTCCCAGGTAACATCAAGCCCCCAGGTAACATCACACTCCAGGTAGTCATGCACCAGGTAATGTCACACACCCAGGTAACATTACATACCAGGTAATGTTACACCCCAAAGTAACATTACACACCAGGTAATGTCACCCCCCCAACGTAACATTACACACCAGGTAATGTCACGCTCCCAGGTTCCAGGTAATGTCCAGGTAACATCAAGCTTCCAGGTAATGTCACACCCCCAAGTAACATTACACACCAGGTAATGTCACGCTCCCAGGTTCCAGGTAATGTCCAGGTAACATCAAGCTTCCAGGTAATGTCACGCCCCCAAGTAACATTACACACCAGGTAATGTCACACCCCCAAGTAACATTACACACCAGGTAATGTCACGCTCCCAGGTAACATCAAGCCCCCAGGTAACATCACACCCAAGATAGTCGAACCCCAGGTAACATCAAGCCTACAGGTAACATCAAGCCCCCAGATAACATCACACCCAAGGTAGTCCCACTCCAGGTAACATCAAGCCCCCTAGATAACATCACACCCAAGGTAGTCGCACTCCAGGTAACGTAAAGCCCCCTAGATAACATCACACCCAAGGTAGTCGCACTCCAGGTAATGTCAAGCTCCCAGATAACATCCCACCCAAGGTAGTCGCACTCCAGGTAATGTCAAGCCCCCAGATAACATTCCATCCAAGGTAGTCGCACTCCAGGTAACATCAAGCCCCCAGATAACATCACACCCAAGGTAATTGCACTCCAGGTAACATCAAGCCCACAGTTACAGGCCCATTTATCAAGCTCAGTATGGAGCTTGAAGGGCCGTGTTTCTGGCGAGTCTTCAGACTCACCAGAAACACAAGTTATGAAGCAGCGATCTAAAGACCGCTGCTTCATAACCCTGTCCGCCTGCTCTGAGCAGGCGGACAGGAATCGCCGGAAATCAACCCGATCGAATACGATCGGGTTGATTGACAGCTCCCTGCTGGTGGCCGATTGGCCGCGAGTCAGCAGGGGGCGGCGTTGCACCAGCAGCTCTTGTGAGCTGCTGGTGCAATGTTAAATGCGGAGAGCGTATTGCTCTCCGCATTTAGCGAGGTCTTGCGGACCTGATCCGCAGTGTCGGATCAGGTCCGCAAGCCCTTTGATAAATGGGCCCCACAACGTCAAGCCCCCAGGTAACATCAAGCACCCAGGTAACATCACACCCCAGGTAATATTGCCCCCCAGGTAACATCAAGACCCTAGATAACATCATGCCCCCAAGTAACATAACACCCCAGGTAGTCATGCTGCCAGGTAACATTACGCTAGGTAACATCACTCCCCCAGATAACCACATGCCCCCAGGTAACATCACACCCCAGATAAATTTTTTAATAAAAACCTAAAATATACTTTATTTTGTGGGCAATTGTGGCAATTTTTCGAACATTAACCAGAGACCTGACCTCTGGTTAATTTTCTGAGCGCTAATTGCTATCTCGAGCTTGCTGTAGCAATAACCAGCCACTTGTTGCCGTAAATGAGTACATTCTTTAGCGCTCCATTTGTAATCTAGCCCTATGCCTTACACAAAGGAGAAATTTCCTGTAGCATAGATGGCTGATCCTGCCAAATGACAGTACAGCCCCAAAATATCAAGGAAATCTCCTCTGTGAGATGCAGTTGCTTCTTTCTAGGGCATGTCTGCAAGGAGTCCACATCTGATTTCCCCTTTTACTCTTAGGAAGAGTATTTGCATACAAAACAAAAAAATAGAGAGATACACTCAACTGGGCTTAGAACAGAAGCTGGAAAAAAACTTCCTTGCTTAGTCTTTACTCCCTGGGTACAGTCTCTTTTAGCACACCATGCCTTTAACAAAGGATGTCACACCCCCTGGTAATGTCACACTCCTGGCAACGCCAAACCCCTGGTAATATCACGCCCCTGGTAACATCATGCCCCTGGTAACTTTATGCCACTGGTAATATCATGCCCCTGGTAATGTCACACCCCTGGTAACGCCATGCCCCTGGTAATGTAACACACCTGGCAACGTCAAACCCCTGGTGATGTCACACTCCTAGTAATGCCACACCCCTGGTAATATCACGCCCCTGGAAACATCACGCCCCTTGTAACATTATGGCCCTGGTAATATCACGCCCCTGGTAATGTCACACCCCTGGTAATGTCACACCCCTGGTAACGCCATGCCCCTGGTAATGTAACACACCTGGTAATGTCACACCCCTAGTAATGCCACGCCCCTGGTAACATCACGCCCCTGGTAACATCACGCCCCTTGTAACATTATGCCCCTGGTAACGTCTCGCCCCTGGTAACGTCTCACCCCGGGTAAATTCACGCCCCTGGTAACATCATGCCCCTGGTAACATCATGCCCCTGGTAACTTTATGTCCCTGGTAATATCACGCCCCTGGTAATGCTATGCCCCTGGTAGTGTAACATACCTGGCAACATCACACCCCTGGCAACGTCACACCCCTGGTAATGTCACACTCCTGGTAATGTCACACCTAGGGTTGCCACCTCGGCCATGTTTTCCTGGACACTTATGAGTTACACATGCTGAGGGGAAAGCAGGGCAGAACATGTATTGTGACTCTGGATATCACATGAATAGTGTACACCCTACAGCATGTGTAACTCATAAAATTCCAGGAAAACATGGCTGAGGTGGCAACCCTAGACACACCCCTGGTAACGTCACGCCCCTAGTAACGTCACGCCCCTGGTAACGTCACTCCCCTGGTAATGTCCGGGCCCTGGTAACATCACAAACCTGGTTTCATCACACCCATGGTAACACTATGCCCCTAATGTCACACACCTGATAAACATTTGCCTGGAATGTCACACCCCTGGTTTCTCCCCTAGTCCACTACTTAAAAGGTATTAGGGAATTACTTGGTTGTTGTTTTTTAAATCTCTTTTTATTGTGAAAAATAATTAAGTTACAACAAAATATACCATGTTGGTATCATAACAATAAAAAATATACGTTCCATTGGTACATCACATTTCAGCATATAATCTATTTTGAATACCACAACAATACAAAATACATTATCTGTTAAGCCATACCATTTCAATACACAAAAAATGCATTCAACGTTTTATCTGTTTGGGATATCCCAACAAAAACTCAAGTTTTTCTCTTGTCTTGATCTTCCACAATTATCTGTTTTTCCTACAGTATAATAAAATAAATTTTACTTAACAGGGACAAAAAAAAAAGTGCATTAAAAAGAAAAAAGTGTGTGAGACCGCGGACAGAAATCAACCTGATCGAATATGATCAGGTTGGTTGACACCCCCTGCTAGCAGCAAATTGGTTGCAAATCTGCAGGGGGTGGCATTGCACCAGCAGATCACAAGAACTTCTGGTGCAATGATAAATGCAGGCAGCGTATGCTGTCGGCATTTATCGATGTGCAGCGGACATGATACGTTAACTATTGATGGTGCAACTTTTTTTCCCAATTCTGTAGAATTATAATACGGCCAATCATTATAGCAGTATTGATTAATTTTAGTTTTTTTTATAATAGGCCATGAGCATAAGTAAAAAAATATGGAATGGCTCTAGAGAAATTCTATCATCAAGTGTCATATTAAGCCAGTACATTACCTTTAGCCAGAATTGTTTATTTTTGGACAGAACCATATACAATGGAGTAAGTCTATTGCATTTGAGACAATTACTTATTCCACTATAGATTTTTTCCCCCTTTAATTCCTATTGGCTGATAGAATTTTATCAGCCAATCAGAATGTAAGGGATGCCATCTTGGATGACGTCACTTAAAGGTAAACTTCATTCTACAGCGACCATTGGAAGAAGAGGATGCTCCGCGCCGGATGTCTTGAAGATGGACCTGCTCCGCCCCGGATGGATGAAGATAGAAGATGCCGTCTGGATGAAGACTTCTGCCTGCTTGAATGAAGACTTCTGCCGGCTTTGATGAGGACTTCTGCCCGCTTGGATGAAGACTTTTGCCGCCTGGATGAGGATGGATGTCCGGTCTTCAAAAACTGTAAGTGGATTGTTGGGGGTTAGTGTTAGGTTTTTTTAGGGGTTTATTGGGTGGGTTTTATGTTTAGCTTAGGGTTTGGGAAATGTAAAAGAGCTAAATGCCCTTTTAAGGGCAATGCCCATCCAAATCCCCTTTTCAGGGCAATAGTTAGCTTAAGTTTATTTAGATAGGTTTTTATTTGGGGGTTTTCGTTGGGTGGGTGTTGGTTTTTACTGTTGGGGGGTTGTTTGTATTTATTTTACAGGTAAAAGAGATGATTTCTTTGGGGCGATGCCCCGCAAAAGGCCCTTTTAAGGGCCATTGGCAGTTTATTGTAGGCTAGGGTTTTTTTTATTTTTGGGGGGCTTTTTTAATTTGATAGGGCTATTAAATTAGGAGTAATTCATTTTTATTTTTGATAATTTCGTTTTTTATTTTGTGTAATTTAGATAATTGTATTTTAATTTATTTTATTTTATTGTAATGTTAGGTTTTAGAGTAAGACAGGTTAGGTTTTATTTTACAGGTACGTTTGTATTTATTTTAACTAAATAGTTAATAACTATTTACTAACTAGTCTACCTAGTTAAAATAAATACAAACTTAGCTTTGAAATAAAAATAAAATCTAAGATAGCTACAATATAACTATTAGTTATATTGTAGCTAGCTTAGGTTTTTTTACATGTATGTATTTAGTTTTAAATAGGAATTATTTAGGTAATAATTGTAAGGTTAATTTAGATTTATTTTAATTATATTTAAGTTAGGGGGTGTTAGGGTTATGTTAGGGTTAGGGTTAGATTTAGGGGTTAATATATTTATGTAGTGATGTGGGAGGTCAGAGGTTTAGGGGTTAATAGTTTAATTTAGTATATTTCGCTGTGGGGGCTTGCGGTTTAGTGGTTAATAGGTTAATTATAGCGGTGGTGTGGGCGGACGGCAGATAAGGGGTTAATATTTAAATAGTGTTTGCGATGCGGGAGGGTGGCAGTTTAGGGGTTAATAGGTTTATTATAGTGTTGATGATGTCGGAGAGTGGCGGAATAGGGTTTAATACATTTTTATAGTGGTGACGATGTCCGGAGCGGCAGATTAGGGGTTAATAATTGTATTTTAGTATTTGTGATGCGGGAGGGCCTCGGTTTAGGGGTTAATAGGTAGTTTATGGGGGTTTGTGTACTTTGTGACAGTTTAGTTATGAGTTTTATGTTACAGATTTGTAGCATAAAACTCACAACTGCTGACTTTAGATGGTGGTACGGATCTTGTGATTATAGAGTGTACCGCTCACCTTTTAGCCTCACCGCAAAGCTCATAATACCAGCGCTATGGGAGTCCCATTGAAAAAGGACTTGTTTAAAAGTGCGGTACTGACATTGCGTGACAGCCAAAAAGGTGTGCGGTACACCTATTCTGACAAGACTTGTAATAGCGGCGTTAGGGAAAAAGTATTGTTATGAAGCATAAAGAAACTTTTTCATTCATAACGCAAAACTTGTAATATAGCTGATAATATGTGACTCTTTCCAGGAACACCACACAGGGGCCTCTTTAACCCATTTAATACTTGCTTTGATATTCACTAGTGTTATCTTTGAAGTGAAACCTCCATTTGAATAACATTACATCTAGTGTTGTCCTTGTTTGGCAAGTAATATTTTATATATTAATGAAATAGAATGTATACCAAGCCTGTTTACATTAATATAATTGCCTAGTTTCCCAAATTGACATATTTCTTGTATTTTATCTAAATATCCGGTAATGTAATGCCTAAGTTGTAAGTAGGCGTAAAAATTATTATTGGGAATATTATATTCTTGCAATAGAGATTCAAAGGTTCTTATCATATTAGTTCTCTCTAAAAGTTGTTCTACATAGACCAGGACTTTTTGTTCCCAGGACCAAGTATATATCCTGGGTAAAAAAAAGAGGATTACCTCGAATAGGTAAAAGGGAGGAGAAATGGAAGTTAATATCAAGTGCTGAGCAAAGTTTTTGCCATGCACTAATAATATTACGAAATGCAAATAGGTTTTGTACTTTTGTTAAGAGTTAGGTTGTAGGACAATGAATAATAGCTTTTAGCGCAAATGGAGAGACTAGATTCTCCTCAATTTGGAGATTTGTAAAATAATTTCTTCTAGTAATCCAGTTAACTGCAAATCGTGCTTATATTATAATGTTATACCACTTTATATCCGGGAAGGAGAGACCACCATACTCTGAAGTTTGAATTAATTTACTTATAGATAAACCATGTGTTTTCCCATTCCAAATAAATGTAGTGCAGTCCTTATTGAAGTGTTTTATATCTTTGTTTAAAATAAAAAGTGGTAAGTTCTGCATATAAACTAATTGGGGGAAAAGAATAGATTTTATTATCATTATTTTAGCTGTCAGTGATATAGAAAATGTGGACCACTTTTGCAATTTCCTAGATGCATTTATAAAAAAAAGGAACATAATTAAGTTGGTACCACCTATTTGGATCTTTGTGCAAATTAATCCCTAGGTATTTAATAATCTCTACCTCCTTAAAGGGATGAGATTTAAAGCTATGTTTATTCTGGTAGATCCAAAGAACTTCGGATTCGTTTAAGTTAAGTTTATAGCCTGAAAATGAGCTGAAAAGATCAAAAATATTTAGTGCAATGGGAATAATTTTACTGGTATTTTTAAGGAAGAGAAGGAGATCGTCCGCATACAAGGACAAAACTATATTCTGGTTCCCTAAATCTATTCCTTTTAATTCTTCTCTAAGAAAGATGGCTGAAGGTTCTATCGCCAGATTAAATAGAAGGGGAGACAGTGGGTATCCTTGTCTTGTTCCTTTGTGTAAGGAAAACATTGAAGTTAGACTACCATTTACTAAGCTTATGAAACGGCATATGTTTTGCTGAGAAACGTGTTACTGTGCTATTAGTGTACTAAATAAAGTTTACATATTTTATTCTACTTGCTCTGCAATTTTTTTTTATCATTATCTATGATTTTATGGTCTTAACCCATTGACCGATTTGGCTCCTCCGTGATGCCCTCCTGTGTATTCCATCTTGCGGATGATTAGGGATTGGCCTCCCTCCAAGAGATCTCGCTGTTGAGATTGGTCGTTTCCACCACGTGACCTGAAGTCCAATGTTCTGGCGTGTGTCTTGAGTCTATCTGGTGACTCTGTTGGTCCCGTACTGCTCTGTCAGGTACTCTGCTTTTGTGAGTAGCCATTTGCAGGGGGAGTTCTCTGTGTATCATTTGTCCTCTGTGCAGACGGTATTATCCAATGTGGTGCTTCTTTCTTCTGTTCTAACAGGATTCCTCTCATTTACTAAGATAGATGATGTGGGAAAATAGTATATAGATTTAACAAAGTTAATACAATTCCCTGAGAATCCAAATTTATTGAGAGAGGTATATAAGGGGTCCCAGAGTACTGAATCAAAGGCTTTCTCAGCATCTACTGTTAAGAGAGCAAAGTCTTGTTTTATGTGAGATTTATGTTTATGGAGCCCATTCCAATGTTCTTCTAGAAGGGTTGTCACCCTGCGGATATTTTTAATTAAGGATCTACCCTCCATGAAGCCCATTTGGACCTCATGTATAATTTGATTTAGTCCTACTTTAAGTCTATTTGCAATAATGGAAGCGAGTGTTTTATAATCAACATTTAGTAATGAGATAGGCCTATAAGATCCTGGATCCAGACAATTCTTATCTTTTTTTCAAAATAAGAGTGATAACGGAAGCAGGAAAGTATTTATACATAGTTTGTTTTGTGATAAAATAATCATTGAAAAGTCTGGTTAATGTATCTACAATGTCAATTTTCAAAATTTTATAAAATTCGGAAGGAACTTGATCAGGTCCTGGGGCTTTGTTTAGCTTGACAGATTCAATTACATCCAGAACTTCTTTGTTAGAAATAGGGGCATTTAGAGTGTCCATGAAACAGTTAGATATCTTAGGAGGATTAATTGTATTCCAAAATGTATTTTTAATTTTCTTTATTAAAATTTTTTGTCGCATAAATATTTTATTTAAGTAATCTAGAAAAACCGTCTTAATATTTGCTAAATCCGTAAATCTATTCTGCCCATCAATTATAGCTTCTGTTGTGTTATTTTTCATCCTAGCTTTGTCAAGCCTAGATAAAAATTGGGCTGATTTTCCAAAATGTCCTTTGAATTTCGCATTTATTTTAAGTTCTTCCCCAGCAGTTTTTTGTTTTATTTAGAGATCTCTCTCCTGTTTAGCAGCTTGATATCTATCCCAGCATATTTTGCTAGGATTGTTTGTATATTTTCTGTACATATTATTAACCTGGTTTGCCAGCTGACTTTTGCGGGCGTTGAACTTTTTGTTTTGTTTGATCATATAGGACTTAATCTCACCTCTAAGGTATGCTTTAGCAGTTTCCCAAAATATTTCTGTTTTATCTTTATAATCTTTATTAAATAATTGGTAGTCTCTCCATTTCTGCAAAAGCCAATTAGTAAACTCATTATTTTGAAATAAAAATTTAGGGAAGAAAAAATTATGGCAAATTTCTGTGGCACATGACTTACGTGGATTCGTGGAATATCCAGAGAGATAATAGCGTGATCAGAGATAATAATATCTAAGATTTCAGTTTTCATTTCTGAAGTAAGCATTGAACTTGATATTAAGAAAAAAATCAATCCTAGATAATGACCTATGCGTTTTAGATTTTTAAGTATAGGCTTTAACATCTGGGATTGGAAACGCCATAAGTCATGCACTTTTAAATCCCTGCATATTTGTGCAAATATTTTAGATTTTGAATTGAGAAGGAGGTATTTTTAGGCGAGAGCTTATCCAATACTATGATGGAGTCAAATTAAAATCACCCGCTATAATTCAATTTTGTCCTATGTATTGCGACAAGTGAGTGATGAATTTATACGAAAACTCTATGGGGCATGTTTATCAAGCTCCGTTTAGAGCTTGAAGCCCTGTGTTTCTGGCGAGCCTTCTAAAGACCGCTGCTCCATAACCTGTCCACCTGCTCTGAGGCGGCGGACAGACATCGCAGAAATCAACCCGATCGAATACGATCGTGTTGATTGACACCCCCTGCTAGCGACCAATCGTCCGCAAATCTGCAGGAGGCGGTATTGCACCAGCAGTTCACAATAAATGATAAATGCTGGGAGCGTATGCTGTCGGCATTTATCGGTGTGCAGCGGACATGATCCGCAATATCGGATGATGTCCGCTCGCACAATGATAATTCGGCTCCTATATCTGTGTGGTTTGGACCATAAATATTACAAAAAATATGTTTAAGCCCGTATATATCTCAATTTCTAAGATTAGCCATCTATCTTCAACATCCGCTTCCTGTTTCAAATTATGATTTTTATTCATTAAAAAGGCCACACATCTTTTCCTTTTAGAGCATGAAGATACAATCACTTTGCCTACCCATTTCATTTTAAGTTTGTTAGCCTCTTCCAGTTTTAAATTGATTTCTTGTAAAATGGCTATGTCTGGATTATATTTACCTAACTGTCTGACTATAAGTTTCCTTTTATTCGGAGATGTAATGCCCCCTCCATTCCAAGAAAGACATTTAATATATTCCCTCTTCTTGGAGTCATATCATCCGTGTGCACATTTGCATAAGAGACAGGGAAGGGGGGGAACAAAAATAAAATAGTCAGCAATGCCACCAGGCCCATCTACCTTGTCTGGGGTATATACTCAATTTAAACTTTTTTTTAGGGTAGTGGGTAGTATTATTTTGCATCTCTCTCATTAGTCAAGGTATAATTAACCTCGTTATCCTCTATCACAATTTTAGCTGGGTATAGAAGTCTGGCCCTATTGTCTTCTTTTATGAGTTTTGTGCCGAAGGGTGCCATCTCCTTCCTCTTTTGCGCTGTGTCACTAGAATAATCTTGGAAAAGTAGGATTTTAGCTCCCCCTACTAACGCACTGTCCATTTTCCTATACAACCTTAAAATAGTCATTTTGTCTTGGAAGTTAAGAAATCGGATTATTATTGGTCTATTTTAATTCCTCCTGTGATTCTTGTTTTTGGGGGGCCTATTCTATGAGCCCTTTCAATACCAAGAAGGATATTTTGCTGCTGAACACCCAGAGAGGAGAGCTGAAGAATCAATTTGCGGGAGAGCTGAAGAATCAAAATGTAATAGATCAGCAAAATCATTGGTTTCAGGGAGGCAAATCATTTTCAAATGATTTCGCCTAGATCGGTCTTCTAGGTCAGAGAATCTAATCTATAATATCGGTCTGTTCAGTGGAGGTCTGATTGTTAAGGGTATACTTTACCTCAGATACTCAGTTTTCTATTTCAGTTAATCTGCTAGAAAATTGCCTTATCTCTGTAGTGAGATTGGACATGTGTGTTTTCAACTCAAATTGCGGTAGGAAAATTCCTGAGAGATGATCAATCAATGGCTGCATTTCTACCCTGGATAATGTGTGTTTGCTAGAAACTTCAGAAATAGCATCTAATAGGCGATTTTCTTTTTATCAGTTTGTTTAGCAGGCATGGTAGGTGAATTAAATTTAGTAGAAGTGATAAATCGTACAGTAATACAGTATTCAATTATTAAATCATTTAAGGGTACATACATAAAAGTACCATTAGACATACATTTAGTGTAGTGAAGATTAACCAAAAACTTAGTGAGAAACAATCTCGCAGCAAAGAAGTGGGCTGCATGCAAGTAAAAAAAAACTACCCCTCCCTATACTCCCTTTGTCCTTCACCTATTGAGCCCTCTTCAAAGCTTGAGGGAATGTATAGAATGAATAACACAAGGGAAAAAATTGAAAAAAGAAGAGAAAAAGAAAAAACAAAAACACAAAAACAGTGTCACAAAAAAATAAACCAAGATGCAAACTGGGATTAGAGAAAATATTCCAGGGACCAGTAACTCTGTTTCAAAAGCTCAAGGAATAAATATAAAGTGAGATTAGAGTAATAGCCTTCTCTGTAAGTCACCTCTCAGATGGCATCAGATAAAAAAAAAAACAGAAACCAAAACAGCAATTTATAGAACAAAATATTGATCCTTTCCTCTTAAGATCAATTAGGAACAAATAATATAATAAATATAACAAATATAAACAAATAATAATATAAATGACAAATAGTAGCTTAGAGGCGCTCTTGACACTTATTTGGACTTATATGATGAAACTTGTAAGTTTATTCAGGCTTGATATCCCAGATAGTGTAAATATATCAAGTTTCATTTTCAGCTCCTTTTAGCAGCTCAATATAGAGCAAACTGTTCTCTTTAGTGGACTGCTGCTTATAGAGCAGACCGACCTCTTTATTAAACGGTTTAGCACAAATACATGGCAAGCTAACAGATAGGAAGCTGTATATTCTTCCCAGCTAGTATTAATGCTGTTTACACACTATCATAAATAATAGTGGATGGACAGCAATGAAAAAACACTTCCCAGAGCATCTGAAAATTGCCCACAGAAGGATTTAAGGATCTAAAACCTTATTGAACAACATTAGGGCATATTAATAGTGTTAAGCCCACATATAAAGAGCCAGGGATACTTGTGGTTTCAACTTGTACACCCGAGGTGATGAAGTCCCACCAGCACTATTTGGCTCACACTCTCTGGTTGCTGGGCCAGCAAGCCCTCTCTAATGTTGCGTTTAGCAGGGTCTATGGACTAGAGGTAGTTTAGCCTTTCCCCTTGAGTTATACTGCTCCACGTCTGTTCCCCCTTAACATCACTGGGTCAGCGGTGATAGCTACAGAAGCCTCTGCACCACCTGTTTGGTGCTGCAGTGTAGGGAAATCTTAGTATATCCTCAGCTTGGGTTATGACGTGGACTCTTATCTGCCGGAATGTACATTCGTAGCTCTAGCAAAATAGCCTCTCCCAGCTCAAGTACGTTTTCTCAGACAGATTTCCAGGTTGGGCAGAGCAATACCCTATGGAGCGTTACTGCACCAACAATGTGTATTGTCCTGCATAAGAGGCTGCCTGTGGCAATGTTTTTTTACCACTTGTGGCTCTAGCGATGTGAGCCTTATGCGGCTCTTGGAGACTTCATGGTCAGACCTCAGGTTGAAGCAGGCCGTTATCCTAGGGCGTGTCCCCGCCAACAACGGATAGTGATCAGGGAGGTAGATTCTGTTGAGCTCTCTCTGGCACCAAGCTTAGCTTGGCGTGTTCCACTTAGTTCCTCCCACCGGAAGTCTCACTTGGTTGTTAATAGACATGTGAACGGGCAGAATATTTGGTTCTATTGAAATTTTCGGTGCAGGTTTTTCAATCATTTAGGGTTGTCAGAATTTCGGTCGGCAGCATGTTCGATTACATCCTATCAAAGCCTATAGAAAGCTGCAAAACATTCCTTTTACCCACAAAAATAAACTGCTAGGAAAATCCAAATCTTTGCTATCTGTGACACGAGAACATTCAGGAACTAGAAGTTTTATAAAGAGTTTTACTTCAGGGAGATCATGTTGACTAATTAATTATGTAACAAAAGTATTAGACCAGGGTAGAGCAGTTGATGTAGTATATCTTGATTTCAGCAAAGCATTTGACACCATCCCACACAACAAACTAATTCACAAGAAGCGCAAACAAGCTTGAGTAATTTATTATGTATATATAATAAAAATAAACAAAGTAACTTACACTTAAGTAAGCAAATTCAATCTCCAGATTAGATCAAATTTGAAGAATATACTGGCTCCAAGTAAGCTTAGGGATCCAGTATTATCTGTAGACAACAAACGCAATTGGTTAAGTGTAAAAAAGGAACCTTTAGCTGTATGAAAACTATATGTAATATGTGTAGTCATGTTGATAATTCCTCTACATTTACCAATTGGGATGGAACTCAGAAGTTTAATATCAATTTTAGGTCTACCTGTGATTCCACATATGTGATCTATTTAATCAACTGTGGATGTGGCCTCTTTTATGTAGGGCGTACTAAAAGGAAAATAAGAACTAGAACTAATGAGCACCTATATAACATAAAAATGGCCAAGAAAGAAAGAGCTGTTAAACATAGTATCCCCATCCATTTTTCTGAAATGCATAATTGTAATTCTTTTTCCCTTAAAGTGAAGGTTAATGATTGGATCCCCCCGAACATTCATAATAGGCTCCTTGCCTTGAGACAGCAGGAGACCTATTGGATCTATAGAATAGGTAGCTTGCAACCTAGACGTTTGAATGTTGACTTGGATCTTGCTGCTTATATGTGATCTGATTTAGGATTTTGTCCTGGTATGTGTATATATGTCATGGTATATGTGTGTGTATGTGGGTATGTGTTTTTATATGCTGATGTCTGTGTGTGTCTAATAATAAGCTGATTTATATAATGAGGTATTCCATCTGAGCCTTTGTCCACTTTTAAAGTTAATATAAATCTTATTGCTTTTTAGAATAATTTGTTTTATATAAAAATTTAACAGATGAAATTTTAGTACATGTATGACAATCTAATTTTATACTTTCTGTGTATATCAAATTCTCTCTCTATGGTGCATAATTATGTATGTTGCTTTTATGTGATCTGATTGAGGGAATTGTCCTGGTATGTGCATATATGTTGTGTGGTATGTGTGGGTATGTGTTCATGTATGCTTATGTTCGTGTGAGTTTAATAATAAGTTCATCCATATAATGAGTTATTCTATCTGAGCTTTTGTCCACTTTCTTTTCAGTGTTTTTTAGATTAATTTGTTGAATATATGAATTTAATAGATGGAATTTTAGTATATGAATCCCAATCTAATTTTTTATCTTTTGTGTATATCAAATTTTGTTACTGTGGTGCATAATCATATATATATTTGAGTGTTTATGATTGTATATTTATAACTTTGTCATTATTAGTTATTATATGTTTTAGGTAGGGTATATATTGTTGAAATGATCTCCATGAATTATGTTTTTATTTTAGATAATATGAATTGTTTGTATGGTTTATTTTTGTGTATTTCAATCCGTATAGTTAGGTCATTAGGTCTTTAACAGGTGTTAGATGGTAATATATCAACAGAGGGCGCTCTTCCCTTTGGTATAAATTAACAATCCAACATTATCGTGAACATTTCACTTGAACTATTGTAAGTTTACCCTTGAAGAAGTCTGGCCGGGTTCCGGACGAAACGCGTAGGGATATCGTGAAGTGTGGTTTGCCTTCATTGACAGTGTTTGCAGCTGAGAGGTTGAGGCCTAAAGGGGGACGCTCCGGATCCTGTATTCTACAGTGACGTCAGACGCCGGCTGTGTGTTCGGCTGTCCACCGCAAACTTTGGCTGTCGATCAGGACTCAGACTGCTGCTGCCTTTGATCTAATCTGGAGATTGAATTTGCTTACTTAAAGGGACATGAAACCCACATTTTTTCTTTCATGATTTAGAAAGAGCATGCTATTGTAAACAACTTTCTAGTTTACTTCTATTATCTAATTTGTTTTATTCTATTGATATTCTTTGCTGAAAAGCATATCTAGATAGGCTCAGTAGCTGCTGATAGGTTCCTGCACATAGAAGCCTTGTGTGATTGGCTCACCCATGTGCATTGCTTTTTTCTTCAATTAAGAATATCTAAATAATGAAGTAAAATAAATAATAGAAGTAAATTGTAATGTTGTTTAGATTTGTATTCTCTATCTGAATAATGAAAGAAAATGTTAGGGTTTAGTGTCTCTTTAAGTGTAAGTTACTATGTTTTTTTTAATTATATATACATAATAAATTACTCAAGCAGGAATTATCACCAAAAAAGAAGCTGCATCTGTTTGGGTACTACCTAGGACCATTTCAGGAATTGGACATTATCTCTATCGTATATGGGACTGTTTATTGGAAGTACATGTTGATTTTAGGTTTGCATTTACTTTGCTAAATTTTACTTGTTTATTTCTTCTATTATTAATTGTATGCTATGTTTGTTCATTTTCTCTTTTTAGACAAGAAATGAATTTTATGTGTATTTATGCACCTTAATCTTTGATACATTGTTATACAGAGGGGGGTATTTTTAATAATATTTATACTCATATAGAAGATTTGATTATTTCAGTTGACTAGCGCTGATATTCTGTTTTTTGTATGTTCAAAACTAATTCACAAACTGTATCTCCTTGATCTAGATTCAAAAATTGTGACCTGGGTAGAATGTGGCTTAAGGATAGAAAACAGAGGGCCCGATGATCTAAAGGTTTTAGGAATAAATCATAATAAGTATTCACAACATAAATCGTAATTACACTAGATGCGCAAAAAACATACAGAGATTCATACTTATAAGTACAAAATTCAAAACGTAATTGTTTTGTTTTTTTCGAATGGGCTAAACATGGGGGCATTTAAATTTGTTTCTCTAATCCCAGTATAATTCTGTAAAGATTTATGCACTTTCACCAAGCTTAAAAGTTGTGCGCCAAACCCGCTGTGTAAATAATGCTAAAAATTTTGCGCTACCACACTTTCCATAGCGCTGCCATTACAAGTTACAGAAAAAAAAACTTTTAATTCTGATCGGAACAGCCAATAGAATGCAAGCTCAATCCGATTGGCTGATTGGATCAGCCAATCGGATTGAACTTCAATCTGATTGGCTGATTGAATCAGCCAATCAGATTTTTCTTACCTTAATTCCGATTGGCTGATAGAATCCTATCAGCCAATGGGGGTTTGGGTGGGTTAGAGTAGGGGTATGTGGGTGGTGGGTTTTAATGTTGAGGGGGGTTGTATTTTTTTTTACAGGTAAAAGAGCTGATTACTTTGGGGCAATGCCCCGCAAAAAGCCCTTTAAAGGGCTGGTGAAAGAGCAGGTTACTTTGTAATTTAGAATAGGGTAGGGCATTTTATTATTTTGGGGGGCTTTATTATTTTATTAGGGGGCTTAGATTAGGTGTAATTAGTTTAAACTTCAGGTAAATCTTTTTTATTTTCTGTAATTTAGTGTTTGTTTTTTTTGTACTATAGTTTAGTTTATTTAATTTAATTTAATTTTAGGTAATTGTAGTTTATTTAATTAATTTAATGATAGTGTAGTGTTAGGTTTAATAGTAACTTAGGTTAGGATTTATTTTACAGGTAATTTTGTAAGTATTTTAGCTAGGTAGTTATTAAATAGTTAATAACTATTTAATAACTATTCTACCTAGTTAAAATAAATAAAAAGTTGCCTGTAAAGTAAAAGTAAATCCTAAAATAGCTACAATATAATTATTAGTTATATTGTAGCTATCTTAGGGTTTATTTTATAGGTAAGTATTTATTTTTAAATAGGAATAATTTAGTTAATAATAATAAGTTTTATTTAGATTTATTAAAATAATATTAAAGTTAGGGGGGTGTAAGTGTTAGAGTTAGGTTTAGGGGTTAATAAGTTTTATATAGGCGGCGGCGGTATAGGGGGTCAGGATAGGGGTTAATAAGTTTAATATAGGTGGCGGCAGAGTACGGGAGCGCCAGTTTAGGGGTTAATGAGTTTAATGTAGGTGGCTGCGGTGTAGTGGGGGGCAGGATAGGGGTTAATAAATGTAATGTAGGTGGCGGTGGGCACCGGGTACGGCGGTTTAGGGGTTAAACAATTTATTTAGTTGTGGCGGGGTCCGGGATCCGCAGGATAGGAGTTAATAACTTGAATATAGGTGGCGGCGGTGTAGTGGGGGCAGGATAGGGGTTAATAGGTATAATGTAGGTGGCAGCAGGGTCCGGGAGCGGCGGTTTAGGGGTTAATACATTTATTATAGTTGAGGCGGGGTCCAGGAGCGGCGGTTTAGGGGGTAATAACTTTATTTAGGTGCGGGGGGGCTCCGGGAGCGGTGGTTTAGGGGGTAAAACAGTGTAGTTTAGTGTGGGTGCTTAGTGACAGGCTATCAAGAAAGCTGCGAAGAAGCCGATGAGCAGCGAGATCGATGACTGTTAGTTAACAACAGTCCGCTGCTCATTGCTCCGTACCTGGTGCGCAGCTTCTTGACAGCTTTTTTGATAACTTTGGCGAACGTATTCAGGTCAGCAGCGGCGATGTTATGCAAGCTTAGGCGAGCGTATTGGGCCGGTGAATGCAGGTAAGTAGACGGCTTCATAACTAGAGGCCAGAATGTTTATGCACACAAAGGGTAAAACTTTATTGTAAAATTGTTTTTGACCAAATTAAGGCAGCAAGCCTACCTACTGTATCTGTCACAGGCTATGGCCCCAAGCAATATAATAATGACATTTTAATAAACTAAACATGCAGTTTATGCCAAGAACATAGAATTGTTTAACTGGGAGCCAGATTCTCTAGAAACGGCCCTAACAGTAACACAGCCATTACGAGTCTTGTCGGTATAGCTATACTACAAGCATTTTAGCCTGTAACGCAACATCAATCCCGCACTCAAAAAAATGATGTTTTTGCGTGGGATTTTCATAGCGCTGGTATTACAAGTTTTGTGGTGAGGCTAAAATGCTTGCGTTACAGACTATAACAACACAATCCATTCCACCTTCTGAGAGCAGTAGTTATGAGTTTTGCGCAACAAAAATGTTTTACAAAGATCATAACTAAAATGATACAAATAAACTAACACCAATAAACTACCTTTTAACCCCAAAACCGAGGCCCTCCCGCATTGCAAACACTATCTAAAACGTATTAACCCCTATTCCGCCGCTCCCCGACATCGTCACCACTATAATAATGCTATTAACCCCTATTCCCCTGCTCCCCAACATCGCTGACAATATAATAAAGCTATTAACCCCTATTCCACCGCTCCCCGACATCGCCGCCACTAAATAAAGTTATTAACCTCTGGCCTCCCACATCACCACCACTAAATGAACCTATTAACCCCTTAACCGCCCCAAGCATGCCCCAAAGAATTCAGCTCTTTTGCCTGTAAAAAAAACACATACAATACCCCCCCAACATTACAACCCACCACCCACATACCCCTAATCTAACCCAAACCCCCCTTAAATAAACCTAACACTAAGCCCCTGAAGATCTTCCTACCTTATCTTCAACATACCAGGTTCACCGATCGGTCCTCGGAAGTGTTGATCCAAGCCCAAGCGGGGGGTTGAAGAGTGACGTCCATCCTCGGACTGAAGTCTGGATCCAAGCGGCGGCTGAAGAAATCCATCATCGGGCTGAAGTCGGAAGTCCATCATCGGGATGAAGTCTTCTATCAAGCCGCATCTTCAATCTTCTTTCTTCTGGAGCGGAGCGGAGCCATCTTCTTCCAAGCCGACGTGGAACATCCTCTTCAACGACGCCTACTCGCCGAATGACGGTTCCTTTAAATGACGTCATCCAAGATGGCGTCCCTCGAATTCCGATTGGCTGATAGGATTCTATCAGCCAATTGGAATTAAGGTAGGAATATTCTGATTGGCTGATGGAATCAGCCAATCAGAATCAAGTTGAATCCGATTGGCTGATCCAATCAGCCAATCAGATTGAGCTCGCATTCTATTGGCTGTTCCGAATCTGATTTTTCTATGTAAATATTTTTTTATTTTTTGTAACTTAGTTCTTTTTTATTTTTTTGTACTTTAGTTAGTTTATTTCATTGTATTTATTTGTAGATATTTTATTTAAATAATTTATTGATAGTGTAGTGTTAGGTTTAATTGTAGATAATTGTAGATATTGTATTTAAATAATTTATTGATAGTGTAGTGTTAGGTTTAATTGTAGATAATTGTTGGTATTTTATTTAATTAATTTATTGATAGTGTAGTGTTAGGTTTAATTGTAACTTAGGTTAGGATTTATTTTACAGGTAATTTTGTAATTATTTTAACTATTTTAGCTATTAAATAGTTCTTAACTATTTAATAGCTATTGTACCTGGTTAAAATAAATACAAAGTTACCTGTAAAATAAATATTAATCCTAAAATAGCTACAATATAATTATAATTTATATTGTAGCTATATTAGGGTTTATTTTACAGGTAAGTATTTAGATTTAAATAGGAATAATTTATTTAATAAGAGTTAATTTATTTCGTTAGAATAAAATTATATTTAATTTAGGGGGGTGTTAGGGTTAAAATTAGCTTTAGGGGTTAAAAAATTTATTAGAGTAGCGGTGAGCTCCGATCGGCAGATTAGGGGTTAATACTTGAAGTTAGGTGTCGGCGATGTTAGGGAGGGCAGATTAGGGGTTAATACTATTTATTATAGGGTTATTGAGGCGGGAGAGAGGCGGATTAGGGGTTAATAACTTTATTATAATAGTGGTGCGGTCCGCTCGGCAGATTAGGGGTTAATAAGTGTAGGCAGGTGGAGGCGACGTTGTGGGGGGCAGATTAGGGGTTAATAAATATAATATAGGGGTCGGCGGTGTTAGAAGCAGCAGATTAGGGGTACATAGCTATAATGTAGCTGGCAGCGGCGTGCGGACGGCAGATTAGGGGTTAATAAGTGTAGGTAGCTGGCGGCGACGTTGTGGGGGGCAGATTACGGGTTAATAAATATAATATAGGGGTCGGCGGTGTTAGGGGAAGCAGATTAGGGATACATAGGGATAACGTAGTTGGCGGCAGTGTACGGAGCGGAAGATTAGGGGTTAAAAAATTTTTATAGAGTGGCGGCGATGTGGGGGGACCTCGGTTTAGGGGTGCATAGGTAGTTTATGGGTGTTAGTGTACTTTAGAGCACAGTAGTTAAGAGCTTTATAAACCGGTATTAGCCCAGAAAGCTCTTAACTACTGACTTTTTTCTGCGGCTGGAGTTTTGTCGTTAGATTTCTAACACTCACTTCAGCCACGACTCTAAATACCGGAGTTAGAAAGATCCCATTGAAAAGATAGGATACGCAATTGACGTAAGGGGATCTGCGGTATGGAAAAGTTGCGGATGGAAAGTGAGCGTTAGACCCTTTCCTGACTGACTCCAAATACCGGCGGTAGCCTAAAACCAGCGTTAGGAGCCTCTAACGCTGGTTTTGACGGCTACCGCCCAACTCTAAATCTAGGCCTTAATTATCCAAAATAAAAATAATTACACCTAATCTAATAGCCCTATAAAAATAAAAAAGCCCCTCCATAATAAAAAAAATCCTAGACTACAATAAACCACCAATATGCCTTAAAAGGGCCTTTTGTAGGGCATTGCTGTTTTACCTGTAAAAAAAATACAAAGACCCCTTAAAAATAAAACCCACCACTCAACCAACCCCCCAAAATAAAAAACCTAACTCTAACAAAAACCTAAGCTACCCATTGCCCTGAAAATGGCATTTATTTGGGCATTGCCCTTAAAAGGGCATTCACCTATGTTTCATTGCCCTGAAAAGGGCATTTAGCTCTTTTACCTAAAGCCCAAACCCTAATCTAAAAATAAAACCCACCCAAAAAAAGTTTAAAAAAAACCTAAGACTAACCCCGACGATCCACTTACAGTTTTAGAATTCCGGACATCCAGGTGGCAAGAAGTCTTCATCTAGGCGGCGAGGTCTTTATACATCCAGGCGGCGTCTTCTATCTTCATCCAGGCGGCATCTTCTAGCTTCATCCCAGCGGCGTCTTCTATCTTCATCCCGGCAACGCGGAGCGGGTCCATCCTTGAAGACATCCGGCACGGAGCGTCCTCTTAATACGGTCACCGCCATACACTGAATCGTCAATGCAAAGGAGCCTTTTCAAAATTACATTCCTTGCATTCCTATTGGCTGATTTGATTTTTAACATTCAAATCAGCCAATAGGATGAGAGCTACTGAAATCCCATTGGCTGTTTCAGATCAGCCAATAGGATGAGAGCTACTGAAATTCTTTTGGCTGATTTGAATAGCCAATAGAATTTCAGTAGCTCTCATCCTATTGGCTGATTTGAAAAGCCAATATGATTTCAGTAGCTCTCATCCTATTGGTTAATTTTAATTTAAAAAATCAAATCAGCCAATAGGAATGTAAGGGACACCATTTTCAAAATGCTCCATTGCATAGAAGATTCAGTGTACGGTGGTGCCCATAGGAAGAGGACGCTCCGCACCAGATGTCTTCAAGGATGGACCCGCTCCGCACCGCCGGGATGAAGATAGAAGACGCCGCCGGGATCAAGATAGAAGATGCTGCTTGGATGAAGATAGAAGACGCTGCCTGGATGGATGAAGACCTTGCCGCCTGAATGTCCAGACTTCAGAAACTGTAAGTGGATGGTCGGGGGTTAGTGTAAGGTTTTTTTTTTACTTTTTTTGGGTGGGTATTTTTTTAGATTAGAGTTTGGGCTTTAGGTAAAAGAGCAAAATTCCCTTTTCAGGGCAATGAGAAAGCTGAATTATTTTGGGGGGTTGGTTGGGTGGTGGGTTTTACTATTGGGGGGTCTTTGTATTTTTTTTTACAGGTAAAAGAGCTGATTTCTTTAGGGCAATGCCCTACAAAAGTCCCTTTTAAGGGCTACTGGTAGTTTATTGTACGCTAGGTTTTTTTTGTTGGGGGGGGCTTTTTTTTATTTTTATAGGGCTATTAGATTAGGTGTAATTGTTTTTATTTTGGATAATTTTGTTTGTTATTTTTCATAATTTAGTGTTTGTTATTTTTTGTTATTTAGTTATTTTTATTTTTTGTAATTTTAGACTTAATTTTTTTTTTAAAGTGTTAGGTTTTTTTAAAGTGTAATTTAGTTTATTTAATTGGTAGTTATTTAAATTTTAGTATAATAGTTATGTTAGGTTAATTGTTAGTTTACACTTAGGTTTTTTTAATTTCACAGGTTTTTATTTATTGTAAGATAGGGATATTGTAATTTTATTTTAAAGTTAGTGGGTTGTTAGGTTTAGGGGTTAATAGTTTAATTTATTTTTTTGCGATGTGGGGGGCTCTCGGTTTAGGGGTTAATAGGTTTATTTAGTGACAGTGATGTGGGAGGCTAGAGGTTTAAGGATTAATAACTTTATTTAGTAGTGGATATTTCGGGGAGCGGCGGAATAGGGGTTAATAGCTTTATTATAGTGTTGAGGATGTTGGGGTACGGGGGAATAGGGGTGAATAACTTTATTATAGTGGCAGCGATGTCGGGGAGCAGCGAAATAGGGGTTAATAACTTTTATTAGTGGTGGCAATGTTGGGAGCGGCAGATTATTGGTTAATAACTTTATTTCGATGTCGGGGTGGAAGATTAGGGTTGTTTAGACACTGGGGTTTATGTTAGGGTGTT
The DNA here is from genome assembly GCF_027579735.1 of Bombina bombina. NCBI lineage: Eukaryota > Metazoa > Chordata > Amphibia > Anura > Bombinatoridae > Bombina > Bombina bombina. The sequence goes on along the minus strand of NC_069506.1, from coordinate 274,684,629 downwards.
AGGTTTAAACGTAACTTTTTCCCCCATAGATATCAATGGGGTTGCGTTACGGCGATCGCCATTCCGCACTTCAGGTGTTAGTTTTTTTTCTAACACTCTCTCCCCATTGATGTCTATGGGGAAAGCGTGCACAAGCACGTATTCTCAGTCCTTAGATTTTGTGCGGTATGGAGCTTATCCCCACCATATCGCATGTGCAAGGCGGCTTTTCAGAAACTCGTAATGGCAGCGCGAGGGTGAAATAACGCAACTTTTGTTGCGTTCATTTCGCACCCTTTATAGTGCAAGAGATATCCCTTGCTAGCAGCCGATAGGCAGCGAATCTGCAGGGGGCGGCATTGCACAAGCAGTTCACCAGTGCGGTGAATTGGTAGTTTATTTTATTTTATTAGAATAGTTATGTTAGCTCAATTTATAGTTTAATCTTAGGGTTTTTTTATTTCACAGGTAAGTTTTCATTTATTTTAAGATAGTTATATTGTAACTTTTAATTTAAAGTTAGGGGGGTGTTAGGTTTAGGAGTTAATAGTTTAATTTAGTGTTTTCCGTTGTGGGGGCAGTTTAGGGGTTAATAGATTTAGTTTGTTAGTTACGATGTGGGAGGCTGTTGGTTTAGAGGTTAATAGGATTAGTTTAGTAGTTGCAAAGTGATGGGCTGGTAGTTTTAAGGGTTAATACTTTATTATAGTGTTGGCGATGTGGGGGGCCAGCGGTTTAGGGATTAATAGGTTTAATATAGTAGTAGCGATGTAGGTAGGCTGCGGATTAGGGGTTAATAGGTTTATTTTTTAGTTGCGATGTGGGGCCGGCAGTCTAGGGCTTAATAGTGTTGACGATGTCGGGGAGCAGCGGATTAGGGGTTAATCACTTTATTTAGCATCGGCGATGTCAGGGAGTGGCGGATTACGGGTAGTTAGACTAGTTGTTTATGTTAGGATGTTAGGTTTAAACTTAACTTTATTTTCCCCATAGACATCAATGGGGTTGCGTTGTGTAAATTTGCCATTCCGTGATCGCAGGTGTTAGTTTTTTTTCTAACACTTTCTCCCCATTGATGTCTATGGGGGAAAGCGTGCACGAGCACATAAACTCAGCCCTTGTCTTTTGTGCAGTATGGAGCTTAACGCACCATAACGCACAGTGCAAGGAGGTTTTTCAGTAACTCGTAATCTAGGTGTTAGAAAGTTTAGTTGCGGTAGGCAATTTAAACAAAAGGTACAAAATGTGCCATTTTAGAAAATTGATCTACCATTGCCGAAATAACAGCGTTTCCACTTAAGAGGAGCAGAATAACAATAAAGTCCATTGTTAAATGGGTCCAGGGTTGGTGAGGTATAGGCAATGGTTTTAGTTGACTGGTTGGTAGTGATCTGGAAGATTTATTGTTGATACAAATATGACAAGAAATCATGTAAGCTTAGAGGTCTTGTAACACCAAATCATGGCCTTCAACTTTTAAGGCTGTATTTTGAATACTAGGATGCCCAGACAAGGGGAAATCATGAGCCAATTGCATAACTTCCTTTCTAAAGATTTTGAGACAAATAATACATTCTCGGGTACCTTCAAACCTTTGGGAACCTTATTCTGAGATTCCCGGAGCTGATCAAGCATAGCATTTGCATACAAAGAGAGAAGCGCTCTACCAGGAACGAACAACAGCTCAGTGGCTTGTTCTATGGCGATTTACCACCCGGAAGCAGCATAGCATTTGTAAGAACACAAATAATTTGCTCATGGAGAAGGATGTTTTCTGGTTCTTGATCATTTTGTTTTTCAGAAGAGAATTATTCAGATAAGGCATCTGCTTTTTTGTCCTTAGAGCCTGGAATGTAAGATAGCTGAAAATTAAACTGTGAAAAGAATTAGGAACAGCGTACATGAAGGGAGTTCAAGTATTTGGTGTTCTGTAGGTAAACCATATTCTTGTGGTCTGTAAGAATTATGAATGGCTTAGATGCATCCACTCACTGAGTGCTAACTTGATGACAGTTCCTTATTTTCTTACTTTACTGCATTCTAAATTAGAGACTTTCTTGGAGAAGAATGCTACTGGATGAATCTTGTTAGTTTCTGGATCCCTTAGGGATAAGACAGCTCCAGCCCTTATATCTGAGGCATCTACTATGAGAGTAAACTGAAGTGTGAGGTTGGGATGATGGAGAACTGGTGCAGGGGTAAAAACTTGATTTGGCTTGGAGAATGATTCTTCAGCTGATTAATTTGTATCTTTCTTTTAAGTCAGAGCAGTTAATGGAGCAAGGAGAGATGAAAAGCCTCCTCTAAACATTCAGTAGTAGTTAGCAAAGGCTAGGAAGCAAGGAAAAGCCTTCATGGAATCTGGACCAGGTCATTTTAGAACTGCGGATAATTTTTTGCTGTCTATTTATCTATTTAGGAGTTATAATATATCCCAGAAATTGAATTTTGTCCTTGTGGAAGAGACAATTTTCCAATTTTGCATAAACTTGGTGTTCTCTTAAAGGGACACTAAACCCAAATTTTTTTCTTTTGTGATTCAGATAGAGCATGACATTTTAAGCATCTTTCTAATTTACTCCTATTATCAAATTTTCTTCATTCTCTTGGTATCTTTATTTGAAATGCAAGAATGTAAGTTTAGATGCCGGCCCATTTTTAGTGAACAACCTGAGTTGTCCTTGCTGATTGGTGGATAAATTCAAATAAAGATAGCAAGAGAACGAAGAAAATTTGATAATAGGAGTAAATTAGAAAGTTGCCTAAAATTTTATGCTTTATCTGAATCATGAAAAAAAATTTTTGTGTTCAGTGTCCCTTTAATAGTTGGAGATCTATTTTGACTTGATTGACATGTTCTTCATATGACTTGGAATAGATAAGGATGTTATCCACATAAACTATTATAAATTTGTTTAAATGCTCTCGGAAGATGGCATTAACAAAACACTGAAAGACTGCTGGTGTGTTGCATAATCCAAATGTCATGCCTCACACACACCTGTATATAAAGCTACTCACTGACAAACTGAATGTCTCACATACACCTCAATATAAAACTACTCAATGACACACTTGTATATAAACTATTTACTGACAGCCTCACACACACCTGTATGTAAAGCTACTCACTGACAGATACTGACAGCCTCACGCACACACCTGTATGTAAAGCTACTCACTGTCTGACAGATACTGACAGCCTCACGCACACACCTGTATGTAAAGCTACTCACTGACAGATACTGACAGCTTTACACCTGTATGTAAAGCTACTCACTGACAGATACTGACAGTCTCACGCACACACCTGTATCTAAAGCTACTCACTGACAGATACTGACAGCCTCACGCACACACCTGTATGTAAAGCTACTAACTGACAGATACTGACAGCCTCACGCACACACCTGTATGTAAAGTTACTTACTGACAGATACTGACAGCCTCACACACCTGTAAATAAAGCTACTTACTAACAGATACTGACAGCCTCATGCACACACCTGTATCTAAAGCTACTCACTGACAGATGCTGACAGCCTCACGCACACACCTGTATGTAAAGCTACTCACTGACAGATACTGACAGCCTCACGCACACACCTGTATGTAAAGCTACTCACTGACAGATACTGACAGCCTCATGCACACACCTGTATGTAAAGCTACTAACTGACAGATACTGACAGCCTCACGCACACACCTGTATGTAAAGTTACTCACTGACAGATACTGACAGCCTCACACACCTGTAAATAAAGCTACTCACTAACAGATACTGACTGCCTCACATACACCTCGATATAAAGCTACTCACTGACTGCCTCACACTCACCTGTATATAAAGCTACTCAATGATAGATAATGACTGCCTCACACACACCTGTAAAGAAAGCTACTCACTGACAGATAATGACTGCCTCACACTCACCTGTATATAAAGCTACTCACTGATAGATAATGACTGCCTCACACACACCTGTAAAGAAAGCTACTCACTGACAGATAATGGCTGCCTCAAACACACCTTGATATAAAGCTACTATATATTAGTCCTAAGCGCGGCCTGAGCATTGCTGTACTCAGAAGTTTCCGGATGCTCCAGTGAGCTGGGATCCACACTTTTCATGAAGCTGACAGGCACTTAAGAAAGGAAGATCTTCTGCAGCAGGAGCAAGGGACTGCACTAAATAGGGCTTTTTCTGGACTTTGTTTAAGAAGCTGTACACTATGTTTAGTGCTTTTTATAATATTTTCTTTCAGAAGTGTCACTGAGCTCTTTAAAAATTACAAAGGAAAAACAGATACCTCACAACAGCACTCTTTGTCTAATAAAGAAATATTTATTGATATAGTAAATTATCCTATACCAACCCTACTGTGCACAGTTTACAATTACCTAATATAGCCTATGGTAATAGAACAACAAACATATTCATTACTTAATGCACACAATAATAAAATAAGGAAGAAATCAAGCACTTGAGATAAATGTACTTATTCAAAAATATCTGCGTATGCAGAGCTGAGAAAGGCACAGTTCATACTGGATTATAGAAAGTACTTATCGTTCAGTATCCTGGGTGGTGTAAGCAGATAATCAAAACACCGATTGATCCACAGCAGGAGAGGTTTATTTCTTCAAACTCCCAGGGTTCTGTTAAATACACGTAAGGGATTTTGGAAGGCCGCTGCAGTCATATCACACGGTTAAAGACAGATCAGTCCTGCATAAGAAGAGCCGTGAAGACCGATATCCAGTACGAAATCCTTCTACACTATCATCATGTTTTAGTGAGCCTGATGTTAGTGATTATGGAAGGAACACTGCCGTCATTACCTCACGGACGGAAAAAGGTGATGCAGGTGATACAGGTAAGTCCGTTTCACAAAAAGCCGAAATGACAGTGTGCTAGTTTATTCCACCTTCTACCCTTACATATATGCCAAAGTTCATAATCCAAACAAGTGCCTGTTAAAGCAATTCGCTTGTCAGAAAATCAAGTGAAAGTTTCTCCTCAAAATAGCTCAGAGTTTCAAGTTTTTTCAAGTTTTACTTGATTTGGAGGTGGTAAAAGGGTATCTTAGATTCTTTTCATATGGAGACTAAAGTACCTTCTGCATTACTACCTCTCTGTCCCTTCTACTAAGTGCTTGAGACTAAAGTGCCTTCTGGATTACTACCTCTCTGACCCTTCAACTGAGTGCTTGAGACTAAAGTACCTTCTGTATTACTACCTCTCTGACCCTTCAACTGAGTGCTTGAGACTAAAGTACCTTCTGTATTACTACCTCTCTGACCCTTCAACTGATTGCTTGAGACTAAAGTACCTTCTGTATTACTACCTATCTAATCATTCAACTGAGTGCTTAAAACTAAATTATCTTCTGGATTACTACCTCTCTGACTCTTGTACTGAGTGCTTGAGACTAAAGTACCTTCTGGATTACTGCCTCTCTGACCATTCTACTGAGAGCTTGAGACTAAAGTGACTTCTGGATTACTACCTCTCTGATCATTCTACTAAGTGCTTGAGACTAAAGTGCCTTCTGGATTACTACCTCTCTGACCATTCTACTAAGTGCTTGAGACTAAAGTGCCTTCTGGATTACTACCTCTCTGACCATTCTACTGAGTGCTTGACACTAAAGTGCCTTCTGGATTACTACCTCTCTGACCCCTCTACTGAGTGCTTGAGACTAAAGTGCCTTCTGGATTACTACCTCTCTGTCCTTTCTACTAAGTGCTTGAGACTAAAGTGCCTTCTGTATTACTACCTCTCTGTCCTGTCTACTAAGTGCTTGAGACTAAAGTGCCTTCTGGATTACTACCTCTCTGACCATTCTACTGAGAGCTTGAGACTAAAGTACCTTCTGGATTACTATCTCTCTGACTCTTATACTGAGTGCTTGAGACTAAAGTACCTTCTGGATTACTACCACTCTGACCATTCTACTGAGAACTTGAGACTAAAGTGCCTTCTGGATTACTACCTCTCTGACCATTCTACTAAGTGCTCCTAAAGTGCCTTCTGGATTACTACCTCTCTGACCATTCTACTGAGAGCTTGAGACTAAAGTGTCTCCAGGATTACTACTTCTCTGACCCTTCTACTTACGGCTTGAGACTAAAGTGCTTTCTGGAATACTACCTCTCTGACCCTTCTACTGAGTGCTTGAGACTAAAGTGTCTCCTGGATTACTACCTCTCTGTCCTTTCTACTAAGTGCTTGAGACTAAAGTGCCTTCTGTATTACTACCTCTCTGACCATTCTACTGAGAGCTTGAGACTAAAGTGCCTTCTGGATTACTACCTCTCTGACCATTCTACTGAGAGCTTGAGACTAAAGTGCCTTCTGGATTACTACCTCTCTGACCATTCTACTGAGAGCTTGAGACTAAAGTGCCTTCTGGATTACTACCTCTCTGACCCTTCTACTTAGTGCTTGAGACTAAAGTACCTTCTGGATTACTACCTCTCTGTCCCTTCTACTAAGAGTTTGAAACTAAAGTGCCTTCTGGATTACTACCTCTCTGGCCCTTCTACTGAGTGCTTGAGAATAAAGTGCCTTCTGGATTACTGCCTCTCTGACCATTCTACTGAGAGCTTGAGACTAAAGTGACTTCTGGATTACTACCTCTCTGATCATTCTACTAAGTGCTTGAGACTAAAGTGCCTTCTGGATTACTACCTCTCTGACCATTCTACTAAGTGCTTGAGACTAAAGTGCCTTCTGGATTACTACCTCTCTGACCATTCTACTGAGTGCTTGACACTAAAGTGCCTTCTGGATTACTACCTCTCTGACCCCTCTACTGAGTGCTTGAGACTAAAGTGCCTTCTGGATTACTACCTCTCTGTCCTTTCTACTAAGTGCTTGAGACTAAAGTGCCTTCTGTATTACTACCTCTCTGTCCTGTCTACTAAGTGCTTGAGACTAAAGTGCCTTCTGGATTACTACCTCTCTGACCATTCTACTGAGAGCTTGAGACTAAAGTACCTTCTGGATTACTATCTCTCTGACTCTTATACTGAGTGCTTGAGACTAAAGTACCTTCTGGATTACTACCACTCTGACCATTCTACTGAGAACTTGAGACTAAAGTGCCTTCTGGATTACTACCTCTCTGACCATTCTACTAAGTGCTCCTAAAGTGCCTTCTGGATTACTACCTCTCTGACCATTCTACTGAGAGCTTGAGACTAAAGTGTCTCCAGGATTACTACTTCTCTGACCCTTCTACTTACGGCTTGAGACTAAAGTGCTTTCTGGAATACTACCTCTCTGACCCTTCTACTGAGTGCTTGAGACTAAAGTGTCTCCTGGATTACTACCTCTCTGTCCTTTCTACTAAGTGCTTGAGACTAAAGTGCCTTCTGTATTACTACCTCTCTGACCATTCTACTGAGAGCTTGAGACTAAAGTGCCTTCTGGATTACTACCTCTCTGACCATTCTACTGAGAGCTTGAGACTAAAGTGCCTTCTGGATTACTACCTCTCTGACCATTCTACTGAGAGCTTGAGACTAAAGTGCCTTCTGGATTACTACCTCTTTGACCCTTCTACTTAGTGCTTGAGACTAAAGTACCTTCTGGATTACTACCTCTCTGTCCCTTCTACTAAGAGTTTGAAACTAAAGTGCCTTCTGGATTACTACCTCTCTGGCCCTTCTACTGAGTGCTTGAGAATAAAGTGCCTTCTGGATTACTACCTCTCTGACCCTTCTACTGAGTGCTTGAGACTAAAGTGTTTTCTCGATTACTACCTCTCTGACCCTTCTACTGAGTATTTTAATTTAAAGTGCCTTCTAGATTACTACCTCTTTCACCCTTCTACTGAGCGCTTGAGACTAAAATACCTTCTGGATAACTAACTCTCTGACCCTTCTACTGAGTGCTTGAGACTAAAGTACCTTCTGGATTACTACCTCTCTGACTCTTTTACTGAGTGCTTGAGACAAAAGTGCCTTCTGGATTACTACCTTTCTGACCCTTCTACTGAATGTTTGAGACTAAAGTACCTTCTGGATTACTACCTCTCTGACCATTCTACTCAGAGCTTGAGACTAAAGTGCCTTCTGGATTATTACCTCTCTGAACCTTCTGCTGAGTGCTTGAGACTAAAGTGCCTTCTGTATTACTACCTCTCTTACTCTTGTACTGAGTGCTAGAGACTAAAGTGCCTTCTGGATTACTAACTCTCTGACCCTTCTACTGAGTGCTTGAGACTAAAGTACCTTCTGGATTACTACCTCTCTGACTCTTTTACTGAGTGCTTGAGACAAAAGTGCCTTCTGGATTACTACCTTTCTGACCCTTCTAATGAATGTTTGAGACTAAAGTACCTTCTGGATTACTACCTCTCTGACCATTCTACTCAGAGCTTGAGACTAAAGTGCCTTCTGGATTATTACCTCTCTGAACCTTCTACTGAGTGCTTGAGGCTAAAGTGCCTTCTGCATTACTACCTCTCTGTCCCTTCTACTGAGAGCTTGAGACTAAAGTACCTGCTGGATTACTACCTCTGTGACCATTCTACTCAGAGTTTGAGACTAAAGTGCCTTCTGGATTATTACCTCTCTGAACCTTCTACTGAGTGCTTGAGACAAAAGTGCCTTCTGTATTACTACCTCTCTGACCCTTCTACTGAATGTTTGAGACTAAAGTACCTTCTGGATTACTACCTCTCTTACCATTCTACTCAGAGCTTGAGACTAAAGTGCCTTCTGGATTATTACCTCCCTAAACCTTCTACTTAGTGCTTGATACTAAAGTGCCCTCTGCATTATTACCTCTCTGTCCCTTCTACTGAGAGCTTGAGACTAAAGTGCTTTCTGGATTACTACCTCTCTTACCCTTCTACTGAGTACTTGAGACTAAAGTGCCTTCTGGATTACTACCTCTCTTACCCTTCTACTGAGTACTTGAGACTAAAGTGCCTTCTTGATTACTACCTCTCTAACCCTTCTACTTAGTGCTTGAGACTAAAGTGCTTTCTGGATTACTACGTCTCTGATTTTTCTACTGAGTGCTTGAGACTAAAGTGCCTTCTGGATTACTACCTCTTTGACCCTTCTACTGAGTACTTGAGACTAAAGTGCCTTCTGGATTACTACCTCTCTGACCCTTCTACTGAATGTTTGAGACTAAAGTACCTTCTGGATTACTACCTCTCTGACCATTCTACTCAGAGCTTGAGACTAAAGTGCCTTCTGGATTATTACCTCTCTGAACCTTCTACTGAGTGCTTGAGGCTAAAGTGCCTTCTGCATTACTACCTCTCTGTCCCTTCTACTGAGAGCTTGAGACTAAAGTACCTGCTGGATTACTACCTCTGTGACCATTCTACTCAGAGTTTGAGACTAAAGTGCCTTCTGGATTATTACCTCTCTGACCATTCTACTGAGATCTTGAGACTAAAGTGTTTTCTCGATTACTACCTCTCTGACCCTTCTACTGAGTATTTTAATTTAAAGTGCCTTCTAGATTACTACCTCTTTCACCCTTCTACTGAGCGCTTGAGACTAAAATACCTTCTGGATAACTAACTCTCTGACCCTTCTACTGAGTGCTTGAGACTAAAGTACCTTCTGGATTACTACCTCTCTGACTCTTTTACTGAGTGCTTGAGACAAAAGTGCCTTCTGGATTACTACCTTTCTGACCCTTCTACTGAATGTTTGAGACTAAAGTACCTTCTGGATTACTACCTCTCTGACCATTCTACTCAGAGCTTGAGACTAAAGTGCCTTCTGGATTATTACCTCTCTGAACCTTCTGCTGAGTGCTTGAGACTAAAGTGCCTTCTGTATTACTACCTCTCTTACTCTTGTACTGAGTGCTAGAGACTAAAGTGCCTTCTGGATTACTAACTCTCTGACCCTTCTACTGAGTGCTTGAGACTAAAGTACCTTCTGGATTACTACCTCTCTGACTCTTTTATTGAGTGCTTGAGACAAAAGTGCCTTCTGGATTACTACCTTTCTGACCCTTCTAATGAATGTTTGAGACTAAAGTACCTTCTGGATTACTACCTCTCTGACCATTCTACTCAGAGCTTGAGACTAAAGTGCCTTCTGGATTATTACCTCTCTGAACCTTCTACTGAGTGCTTGAGGCTAAAGTGCCTTCTGCATTACTACCTCTCTGTCCCTTCTACTGAGAGCTTGAGACTAAAGTACCTGCTGGATTACTACCTCTGTGACCATTCTACTCAGAGTTTGAGACTAAAGTGCCTTCTGGATTATTACCTCTCTGACCCTTCTACTGAGTGCTTGAGACAAAAGTGCCTTCTGGATTACTACCTTTCTGACCCTTCTACTGAATGTTTGAGACTAAAGTGCCTTCTGGATTACTACCTCTCTTACCATTCTACTCAGAGCTTGAGACTAAAGTGCCTTCTGGATTATTACCTCCCTAAACCTTCTACTTAGTGCTTGATACTAAAGTGCCCTCTGCATTATTACCTCTCTGTCCCTTCTACTGAGAGCTTGAGACTAAAGTGCTTTCTGGATTACTACCTCTCTTACCCTTCTACTGAGTACTTGAGACTAAAGTGCCTTCTGGATTACTACCTCTCTTACCCTTCTACTGAGTACTTGAGACTAAAGTGCCTTCTTGATTACTACCTCTCTAACCCTTCTACTTAGTGCTTGAGACTAAAGTGCTTTCTGGATTACTACGTCTCTGATTTTTCTACTGAGTGCTTGAGACTAAAGTGCCTTCTGGATTACTACCTCTCTGACCCTTCTACTGAGTACTTGAGACTAAAGTGCCTTCTGGATTACTACCTCTCTGACCCTTCTACTGAGTACCTGACACTAAAGTGCCTTCTAGATTACTACCTCTCTGACCCTTCTACTTAGTGCTTCAGACTAATGTGCCTTCTGAATTACTAACTCTCTGACCCTTCTACTGAGTGCTTGAGACTAAAGTGTCTCCTGGATTACTACCTCTCTGTCCTTTCTACTAAGTGCTTGAGACTAAAGTGCCTTCTGTATTACTACCTCTCTGACCATTCTACTGAGAGCTTGAGACTAAAGTGCCTTCTGGATTACTACCTCTCTGACCATTCTACTGAGAGCTTGAGACTAAAGTGCCTTCTGGATTACTACCTCTCTGACCATTCTACTGAGTGCTTGAGACTAAAGTGCCTTCTGGATTACTACCTCTCTGACCCTTCTACTTAGTGCTTGAGACTAAAGTACCTTCTGGATTACTACCTCTCTGTCCCTTCTACTAAGAGTTTGAAACTAAAGTGCCTTCTGGATTACTACCTCTCTGGCCCTTCTACTGAGTGCTTGAGAATAAAGTGCCTTCTGGATTACTACCTCTCTGACCCTTCTACTGAGTGCTTGAGACTAAAGTGTTTTCTCGATTACTACCTCTCTGACCCTTCTACTGAGTATTTTAATTTAAAGTGCCTTCTAGATTACTACCTCTTTCACCCTTCTACTGAGCGCTTGAGACTAAAATACCTTTTGGATAACTAACTCTCTGACCCTTCTACTGAGTGCTTGAGACTAAAGTACCTTCTGGATTACTACCTCTCTGACTCTTTTACTGAGTGCTTGAGACAAAAGTGCCTTCTGGATTACTACCTTTCTGACCCTTCTACTGAATGTTTGAGACTAAAGTACCTTCTGGATTACTACCTCTCTGACCATTCTACTCAGAGCTTGAGACTAAAGTGCCTTCTGGATTATTACCTCTCTGAACCTTCTGCTGAGTGCTTGAGACTAAAGTGCCTTCTGTATTACTACCTCTCTTACTCTTGTACTGAGTGCTAGAGACTAAAGTGCCTTCTGGATTACTAACTCTCTGACCCTTCTACTGAGTGCTTGAGACTAAAGTACCTTCTGGATTACTACCTCTCTGACTCTTTTATTGAGTGCTTGAGACAAAAGTGCCTTCTGGATTACTACCTTTCTGACCCTTCTAATGAATGTTTGAGACTAAAGTACCTTCTGGATTACTACCTCTCTGACCATTCTACTCAGAGCTTGAGACTAAAGTGCCTTCTGGATTATTACCTCTCTGAACCTTCTACTGAGTGCTTGAGGCTAAAGTGCCTTCTGCATTACTACCTCTCTGTCCCTTCTACTGAGAGCTTGAGACTAAAGTACCTGCTGGATTACTACCTCTGTGACCATTCTACTCAGAGTTTGAGACTAAAGTGCCTTCTGGATTACTACCTCTCTGACCCTTCTACTGAATGTTTGAGACTAAAGTACCTTCTGGATTACTACCTCTCTTACCATTCTACTCAGAGCTTGAGACTAAAGTGCCTTCTGGATTATTACCTCCCTAAACCTTCTACTTAGTGCTTGATACTAAAGTGCCCTCTGCATTATTACCTCTCTGTCCCTTCTACTGAGAGCTTGAGACTAAAGTGCTTTCTGGATTACTACCTCTCTTACCCTTCTACTGAGTACTTGAGACTAAAGTGCCTTCTGGATTACTACCTCTCTTACCCTTCTACTGAGTACTTGAGACTAAAGTGCCTTCTTGATTACTACCTCTCTAACCCTTCTACTTAGTGCTTGAGACTAAAGTGCTTTCTGGATTACTACGTCTCTGATTTTTCTACTGAGTGCTTGAGACTAAAGTGCCTTCTGGATTACTACCTCTTTGACCCTTCTACTGAGTACTTGAGACTAAAGTGCCTTCTGGATTACTACCTCTCTGACCCTTCTACTGAATGTTTGAGACTAAAGTACCTTCTGGATTACTACCTCTCTGACCATTCTACTCAGAGCTTGAGACTAAAGTGCCTTCTGGATTATTACCTCTCTGAACCTTCTACTGAGTGCTTGAGGCTAAAGTGCCTTCTGCATTACTACCTCTCTGTCCCTTCTACTGAGAGCTTGAGACTAAAGTACCTGCTGGATTACTACCTCTGTGACCATTCTACTCAGAGTTTGAGACTAAAGTGCCTTCTGGATTATTACCTCTCTGACCATTCTACTGAGATCTTGAGACTAAAGTGTTTTCTCGATTACTACCTCTCTGACCCTTCTACTGAGTATTTTAATTTAAAGTGCCTTCTAGATTACTACCTCTTTCACCCTTCTACTGAGCGCTTGAGACTAAAATACCTTCTGGATAACTAACTCTCTGACCCTTCTACTGAGTGCTTGAGACTAAAGTACCTTCTGGATTACTACCTCTCTGACTCTTTTACTGAGTGCTTGAGACAAAAGTGCCTTCTGGATTACTACCTTTCTGACCCTTCTACTGAATGTTTGAGACTAAAGTACCTTCTGGATTACTACCTCTCTGACCATTCTACTCAGAGCTTGAGACTAAAGTGCCTTCTGGATTATTACCTCTCTGAACCTTCTGCTGAGTGCTTGAGACTAAAGTGCCTTCTGTATTACTACCTCTCTTACTCTTGTACTGAGTGCTAGAGACTAAAGTGCCTTCTGGATTACTAACTCTCTGACCCTTCTACTGAGTGCTTGAGACTAAAGTACCTTCTGGATTACTACCTCTCTGACTCTTTTATTGAGTGCTTGAGACAAAAGTGCCTTCTGGATTACTACCTTTCTGACCCTTCTAATGAATGTTTGAGACTAAAGTACCTTCTGGATTACTACCTCTCTGACCATTCTACTCAGAGCTTGAGACTAAAGTGCCTTCTGGATTATTACCTCTCTGAACCTTCTACTGAGTGCTTGAGGCTAAAGTGCCTTCTGCATTACTACCTCTCTGTCCCTTCTACTGAGAGCTTGAGACTAAAGTACCTGCTGGATTACTACCTCTGTGACCATTCTACTCAGAGTTTGAGACTAAAGTGCCTTCTGGATTATTACCTCTCTGACCCTTCTACTGAGTGCTTGAGACTAAAGTGCCTTCTGGATTACTACCTCTCTGACCCTTCTACTGAATGTTTGAGACTAAAGTACCTTCTGGATTACTACCTCTCTTACCATTCTACTCAGAGCTTGAGACTAAAGTGCCTTCTGGATTATTACCTCCCTAAACCTTCTACTTAGTGCTTGATACTAAAGTGCCCTCTGCATTATTACCTCTCTGTCCCTTCTACTGAGAGCTTGAGACTAAAGTGCTTTCTGGATTACTACCTCTCTTACCCTTCTACTGAGTACTTGAGACTAAAGTGCCTTCTGGATTACTACCTCTCTTACCCTTCTACTGAGTACTTGAGACTAAAGTGCCTTCTTGATTACTACCTCTCTAACCCTTCTACTTAGTGCTTGAGACTAAAGTGCTTTCTGGATTACTACGTCTCTGATTTTTCTACTGAGTGCTTGAGACTAAAGTGCCTTCTGGATTACTACCTCTCTGACCCTTCTACTGAGTACTTGAGACTAAAGTGCCTTCTGGATTACTACCTCTCTGACCCTTCTACTGAGTACCTGACACTAAAGTGCCTTCTAGATTACTACCTCTCTGACCCTTCTACTTAGTGCTTCAGACTAATGTGCCTTCTGAATTACTAACTCTCTGACCCTTCTACTGAGTGCTTGAGACTAAAGTGTCTCCTGGATTACTACCTCTCTGTCCTTTCTACTAAGTGCTTGAGACTAAAGTGCCTTCTGTATTACTACCTCTCTGACCATTCTACTGAGAGCTTGAGACTAAAGTGCCTTCTGGATTACTACCTCTCTGACCATTCTACTGAGAGCTTGAGACTAAAGTGCCTTCTGGATTACTACCTCTCTGACCATTCTACTGAGAGCTTGAGACTAAAGTGCCTTCTGGATTACTACCTCTCTGACCCTTCTACTTAGTGCTTGAGACTAAAGTACCTTCTGGATTACTACCTCTCTGTCCCTTCTACTAAGAGTTTGAAACTAAAGTGCCTTCTGGATTACTACCTCTCTGGCCCTTCTACTGAGTGCTTGAGAATAAAGTGCCTTCTGGATTACTACCTCTCTGACCCTTCTACTGAGTGCTTGAGACTAAAGTGTTTTCTCGATTACTACCTCTCTGACCCTTCTACTGAGTATTTTAATTTAAAGTGCCTTCTAGATTACTACCTCTTTCACCCTTCTACTGAGCGCTTGAGACTAAAATACCTTTTGGATAACTAACTCTCTGACCCTTCTACTGAGTGCTTGAGACTAAAGTACCTTCTGGATTACTACCTCTCTGACTCTTTTACTGAGTGCTTGAGACAAAAGTGCCTTCTGGATTACTACCTTTCTGACCCTTCTAATGAATGTTTGAGACTAAAGTACCTTCTGGATTACTACCTCTCTGACCATTCTACTCAGAGCTTGAGACTAAAGTGCCTTCTGGATTATTACCTCTCTGAACCTTCTGCTGAGTGCTTGAGACTAAAGTGCCTTCTGTATTACTACCTCTCTTACTCTTGTACTGAGTGCTAGAGACTAAAGTGCCTTCTGGATTACTAACTCTCTGACCCTTCTACTGAGTGCTTGAGACTAAAGTACCTTCTGGATTACTACCTCTCTGACTCTTTTATTGAGTGCTTGAGACAAAAGTGCCTTCTGGATTACTACCTTTCTGACCCTTCTAATGAATGTTTGAGACTAAAGTACCTTCTGGATTACTACCTCTCTGACCATTCTACTCAGAGCTTGAGACTAAAGTGCCTTCTGGATTATTACCTCTCTGAACCTTCTACTGAGTGCTTGAGGCTAAAGTGCCTTCTGCATTACTACCTCTCTGTCCCTTCTACTGAGAGCTTGAGACTAAAGTACCTTCTGGATTACTACCTCTGTGACCATTCTACTCAGAGTTTGAGACTAAAGTGCCTTCTGGATTATTACCTCTCTGAACCTTCTACTGAGTGCTTGAGACAAAAGTGCCTTCTGTATTACTACCTCTCTGACCCTTCTACTGAATGTTTGAGACTAAAGTACCTTCTGGATTACTACCTCTCTTACCATTCTACTCAGAGCTTGAGACTAAAGTGCCTTCTGGATTATTACCTCCCTAAACCTTCTACTTAGTGCTTGATACTAAAGTGCCCTCTGCATTATTACCTCTCTGTCCCTTCTACTGAGAGCTTGAGACTAAAGTGCTTTCTGGATTACTACCTCTCTTACCCTTCTACTGAGTACTTGAGACTAAAGTGCCTTCTGGAATACTACCTCTCTTACCCTTCTACTGAGTACTTGAGACTAAAGTGCCTTCTTGATTACTACCTCTCTAACCCTTCTACTTAGTGCTTGAGACTAAAGTGCTTTCTGGATTACTACGTCTCTGACTTTTCTACTGAGTGCTTGAGACTAAAGTGCCTTCTGGATTACTACCTCTCTGACCCTTCTACTGAGTACTTGAGACTAAAGTGCCTTCTGGATTACTACCTCTCTGACCCTTCTACTGAGTACCTGACACTAAAGTGCCTTCTAGATTACTACCTCTCTGACCCTTCTACTTAGTGCTTCAGACTAATGTGCCTTCTGAATTACTAACTCTCTGACCCTTCTACTGAGTGCTTGAGACTAAAGTGTCTCCTGGATTACTACCTCTCTGTCCTTTCTACTAAGTGCTTGAGACTAAAGTGCCTTCTGTATTACTACCTCTCTGACCATTCTACTGAGAGCTTGAGACTAAAGTGCCTTCTGGATTACTACCTCTCTGACCATTCTACTGAGAGCTTGAGACTAAAGTGCCTTCTGGATTACTACCTCTCTGACCATTCTACTGAGAGCTTGAGACTAAAGTGCCTTCTGGATTACTACCTCTCTGACCCTTCTACTTAGTGCTTGAGACTAAAGTACCTTCTGGATTACTACCTCTCTGTCCCTTCTACTAAGAGTTTGAAACTAAAGTGCCTTCTGGATTACTACCTCTCTGGCCCTTCTACTGAGTGCTTGAGAATAAAGTGCCTTCTGGATTACTACCTCTCTGACCCTTCTACTGAGTGCTTGAGACTAAAGTGTTTTCTCGATTACTACCTCTCTGACCCTTCTACTGAGTATTTTAATTTAAAGTGCCTTCTAGATTACTACCTCTTTCACCCTTCTACTGAGCGCTTGAGACTAAAATACCTTCTGGATAACTAACTCTCTGACCCTTCTACTGAGTGCTTGAGACTAAAGTACCTTCTGGATTACTACCTCTCTGACTCTTTTACTGAGTGCTTGAGACAAAAGTGCCTTCTGGATTACTACCTTTCTGACCCTTCTACTGAATGTTTGAGACTAAAGTACCTTCTGGATTACTACCTCTCTGACCATTCTACTCAGAGCTTGAGACTAAAGTGCCTTCTGGATTATTACCTCTCTGAACCTTCTACTGAGTGCTTGAGACTAAAGTGCCTTCTGTATTACTACCTCTCTTACTCTTGTACTGAGTGCTAGAGACTAAAGTGCCTTCTGGATTACTAACTCTCTGACCCTTCTACTGAGTGCTTGAGACTAAAGTACCTTCTGGATTACTACCTCTCTGACTCTTTTATTGAGTGCTTGAGACAAAAGTGCCTTCTGGATTACTACCTTTCTGACCCTTCTAATGAATGTTTGAGACTAAAGTACCTTCTGGATTACTACCTCTCTGACCATTCTACTCAGAGCTTGAGACTAAAGTGCCTTCTGGATTATTACCTCTCTGAACCTTCTACTGAGTGCTTGAAGCTAAAGTGCCTTCTGCATTACTACCTCTCTGTCCCTTCTACTGAGAGCTTGAGACTAAAGTACCTTCTGGATTACTACCTCTGTGACCATTCTACTCAGAGTTTGAGACTAAAGTGCCTTCTGGATTATTACCTCTCTGAACCTTCTACTGAGTGCTTGAGACAAAAGTGCCTTCTGTATTACTACCTCTCTGACCCTTCTACTGAATGTTTGAGACTAAAGTACCTTCTGGATTACTACCTCTCTTACCATTCTACTCAGAGCTTGAGACTAAAGTGCCTTCTGGATTATTACCTCCCTAAACCTTCTACTTAGTGCTTGATACTAAAGTGCCCTCTGCATTATTACCTCTCTGTCCCTTCTACTGAGAGCTTGAGACTATTGTGCCTTCTGAATTACTAACTCTCTGACCCTTCTACTGAGTGCTTGAGACTAAAGTGTCTCCTGGATTACTACCTCTCTGTCCTTTCTACTAAGTGCTTGAGACTAAAGTGCCTTCTGTATTACTACCTCTTTGACCATTCTACTGAGAGCTTGAGACTAAAGTGCCTTCTGGATTACTACCTCTCTGACCATTCTACTGAGAGCTTGAGACTAAAGTGCCTTCTGGATTACTACCTCTCTGACCCTTCTACTTAGTGCTTCAGACTAATGTGCCTTCTGAATTACTAACTCTCTGACCCTTCTACTGAGTGCTTGAGACTAAAGTGTCTCCTGGATTACTACCTCTCTGTCCTTTCTACTAAGTGCTTGAGACTAAAGTGCCTTCTGTATTACTACCTCTCTGACCATTCTACTGAGAGCTTGAGACTAAAGTGCCTTCTGGATTACTACCTCTCTGACCATTCTACTGAGAGCTTGAGACTAAAGTGCCTTCTGGATTACTACCTCTCTGACCATTCTACTGAGAGCTTGAGACTAAAGTGCCTTCTGGATTACTACCTCTCTGACCCTTCTACTTAGTGCTTGAGACTAAAGTACCTTCTGGATTACTACCTCTCTGTCCCTTCTACTAAGAGTTTGAAACTAAAGTGCCTTCTGGATTACTACCTCTCTGGCCCTTCTACTGAGTGCTTGAGAATAAAGTGCCTTCTGGATTACTACCTCTCTGACCCTTCTACTGAGTGCTTGAGACTAAAGTGTTTTCTCGATTACTACCTCTCTGACCCTTCTACTGAGTATTTTAATTTAAAATGCCTTCTAGATTACTACCTCTTTCACCCTTCTACTGAGCGCTTGAGACTAAAATACCTTCTGGATAACTAACTCTCTGACCCTTCTACTGAGTGCTTGAGACTAAAGTACCTTCTGGATTACTACCTCTCTGACTCTTTTACTGAGTGCTTGAGACAAAAGTGCCTTCTGGATTACTACCTTTCTGACCCTTCTACTGAATGTTTGAGACTAAAGTACCTTCTGGATTACTACCTCTCTGACCATTCTACTCAGAGCTTGAGACTAAAGTGCCTTCTGGATTATTACCTCTCTGAACCTTCTACTGAGTGCTTGAGACTAAAGTGCCTTCTGTATTACTACCTCTCTTACTCTTGTACTGAGTGCTAGAGACTAAAGTGCCTTCTGGATTACTAACTCTCTGACCCTTCTACTGAGTGCTTGAGACTAAAGTACCTTCTGGATTACTACCTCTCTGACTCTTTTATTGAGTGCTTGAGACAAAAGTGCCTTCTGGATTACTACCTTTCTGACCCTTCTAATGAATGTTTGAGACTAAAGTACCTTCTGGATTACTACTTCTCTGACCATTCTACTCAGAGCTTGAGACTAAAGTGCCTTCTGGATTATTACCTCTCTGAACCTTCTACTGAGTGCTTGAGGCTAAAGTGCCTTCTGCATTACTACCTCTCTGTCCCTTCTACTGAGAGCTTGAGACTAAAGTACCTTCTGGATTACTACCTCTGTGACCATTCTACTCAGAGTTTGAGACTAAAGTGCCTTCTGGATTATTACCTCTCTGAACCTTCTACTGAGTGCTTGAGACAAAAGTGCCTTCTGTATTACTACCTCTCTGACCCTTCTACTGAATGTTTGAGACTAAAGTACCTTCTGGATTACTACCTCTCTTACCATTCTACTCAGAGCTTGAGACTAAAGTGCCTTCTGGATTATTACCTCCCTAAACCTTCTACTTAGTGCTTGATACTAAAGTGCCCTCTGCATTATTACCTCTCTGTCCCTTCTACTGAGAGCTTGAGACTAAAGTGCTTTCTGGATTACTACCTCTCTTACCCTTCTACTGAGTACTTGAGACTAAAGTGCCTTCTGGATTACTACCTCTCTTACCCTTCTACTGAGTACTTGAGACTAAAGTGCCTTCTTGATTACTACCTCTCTAACCCTTCTACTTAGTGCTTGAGACTAAAGTGCTTTCTGGATTACTACGTCTCTGACTTTTCTACTGAGTGCTTGAGACTAAAGTGCCTTCTGGATTACTACCTCTCTGACCCTTCTACTGAGTACTTGAGACTAAAGTGCCTTCTGGATTACTACCTCTCTGACCCTTCTACTGAGTACCTGACACTAAAGTGCCTTCTAGATTACTACCTCTCTGACCCTTCTACTTAGTGCTTCAGACTAATGTGCCTTCTGAATTACTAACTCTCTGACCCTTCTACTGAGTGCTTGAGACTAAAAAATGCTTGAGACTAAAGTACTTTCTGTATTACTACCTCTCTGACTCTTGTACTGAGTGCTAGAGACTAAAGTGCCTTCTGGATTACTAGCTCTCTGACCCTTCTACTGAGTGCTTGAGACTAAAGTACCTTCTGGATTACTACCTCTCTGACTCTTCTACTGAGTGCTTGAGACTAAAGTGCCTTCTGGATTACTACCTCTCTGACCATTCTACTGAGAGCTTGACACTAAAGTGCCTTCTGTATTACTACCTCTCTGACCCTTCTACTCAGTGCTTGAGACTAAAGTACCTTCTGGATTACTAACTCTCTGACCCTTCTACTGACTGCTTGAGACTAAAGTGTCTCCAGGATTACTACATCTCTGACCTTTCTACTAAGATACTCTTCCTGTGGATTGATTTACTGGCTTATAAAGTTTAGAACTGTGCCTTGACCTTTGCACCTGGCTTATCTTTCTGCTTGGACAGAAGGTTTCGGATTGATCTATTGGTTCTGACCCCTGTCTTGTTCTGATTATTATCTGCTGCTGACTATGCACAACTGGTTCCTGACATAATGGTAATTTATTTATTTTATACTTCCCTTTGAATTGCTGACTTGTTGTTGCTCATGGCTACTGCTATCTGTATGAAA
Organism: Bombina bombina; assembly: GCF_027579735.1. Taxonomy (NCBI): domain Eukaryota; kingdom Metazoa; phylum Chordata; class Amphibia; order Anura; family Bombinatoridae; genus Bombina; species Bombina bombina. The sequence continues at coordinate 274,663,788 of NC_069506.1, read as the reverse complement.
AGAAATAATATAAGCAGGGCTAAAAACAAGTATCTCTAGCCAAACTAAAACGTCTGCCCCTCAAAACAGACAGTGGATAGATATGTATGTTTGGAATATATAGCGGGCGCTCCAAGAAATAGAGCAAGATATAATATGGATAGAGCTGAAGAGTTGGAGTAAATAGTGCGCTAGTGTCAGAAGGGGGGAGGGGGGATAGATCAAACACCTTACTTGATAAGCTTAGATCCTTCAATCTAAACAAGAAGACAATATGAAAAAAGGTGATGTAGTAAGGGCGCTAAAAGCTAAAGATCTCCAAAGTGTTATTGTGTTTATACAGTGATGTTTACAAATTGGAAATTATTAACAGAAATAAAAAACCTTTTTATACATTTATATGCTAACAACTTAATATTGTGTAATATTGATTCTAGAAAGACACTCTTTGTGGATATTAAAATGTTGTTTAATAAAAAATTATTTAGTAAAAAATTATTACAGTTTTGAATAGCTTTTCAAAATAAATATAACAGTTAATAGAGACGTCTCTAACATAGACTATAATATTATGGATCCAACCAACATTATTAATAAATCAGGCAGAGATTTAAATATATAGCCAATATCTCATTCTGTGAGTGTAAAAAATAGTGGCTAAAATGTATCAGTGATATAACAGGTCTCACAGTGGATGAGATAAAATCACCCTGACAGTAAAAAACAGTTGTTGATAGACTTTACTTTAATTTCAATCTTTTATGGAAAAGTTCCTTTCCAAATATAAGGGTATGTTTTGTAGCTGTTATTAAACTGTAGTATTGAAGCGGTGCTTTAGGAGATGATGACACAGTTACTTGTTAGATCGTGCCTTTAAAAGTAACAGTCTTTTGTTGCAGGGTATTAAATGTTCATCCTGCGTTATAAAATGTTAGTGCGTGACAGTTATTTGCTTTTCAGTGGTAACGTACCTTACAGCTTCGGTATCCAGGACCGTGAGACATTCTCAGTCTCCTCCGGTGTTCCTCGGCTAGTGTCTGTCTTGTGAAGCCGGTGTCTGACGTCACGACCGGTGGATTACAGACTCTGCCCACACCTGTCAATCACTCCTCCGGGAGGTATTCTCAGGTAGTTACCACTCTGTAGCTGTTGTACGAATTTTGTAGAAGGTCATCAGATGTAGAGAATATCTTTGATCGTTAGGACAAATCCCTTGTGCTGTAGTAGCCTGCCCTTAGTGCTCAAGCACGCAGGTTATTTTCAACAAGCAAAGTTAAATTCTTTCATTTAAAAGCAAGGTTAAAATTGTATTGATAAAGGCAACCCAGGTTGGAAAATGGTAATAAAAATCTGGTGCACAGTCCCACTGACTTCAATGCGTTTCGCTCATATATAGATCTTGATAAAGCTCTATATATGAGCGAAACGCGTTGAAGTCAGTGGGATTGTGCACCAGATTTTTATTACCATTTTCCAACCCGGGTTGCCTTTATCAATACAATTTTAAAATCAAAAAAAAGGAAAAAAGTCTATTCCTTGGTGTTTTTAGCTAGATAATGACACCAGAGCTGTGTAATAAAATGAAAAACTTTATTTTGATTCCATAAGATAGACGAGTGCTCCTTATAAATGTTAAAAAATGAGAGTAAAAGTTTGACCGGTTTCGGTCTCTGGGACCGTAGTCATAAACTTAAAAACTACCTGCTGTGCAGGACATTTAAATGGAATGGTATCCTCCTATTGGAGGATCCAAACCTCCCATTTTCTTTAACTGTTTGTTACAATGTTCAAAACAGAAAGACACATACATGTGAATATTAGAAGTTTAAAGAAGTGCATAACATTTTTCATGTGCAAAACCAAATATAAAACATGATATATTCTCTTGTAGATTTCATCTACATATATATAACTATTGTCATTTATTCAGGAAATACACATATCTAAGAAATATACCTAAATAGTTAACCCAGCAGCAGATTACAAATAGGCTATCTATGATTAATAGAATATGCCGGATAGCAAGTTTATCTATATGCTTCCTGTTATTGATTGGATATACACCTAAAATCAAAAACCAGGCATAAATAAAACTATACTATATACTAAACATTTTAATCATGATCTATTTTATCTTACTTTAAGGGCTCAATAGAGGGGTAGATAGTGCTGCTGTACAATTCTTGGTTATTTTAAGGGGCACAACCAAATAGTAGATAATTCTATTGTACAATTATTGGTACTGTTTACTAGGATGATAATGATATATTAGACTATATAATGTTTCAAACATTAAGACCAATAATATCACCTATTCCAATAATTTATAATGTCGAACTCGGAGTTGAATCCAACAGGCAGCAGGCTACCCAATTTGTGTATCCAGTAAATTTCTTGTCATGCCAAAATCTGGAATTTATCCCCCCCCCTAGGGGTTTTTTGGATCAATTCAATAGCCTGCCACCTGAAGGAGCCAACTTCGCCATTATGTTCCTCCAAAAAATGTCTTGACAGGGCAGAAACTGCTCTTTCCTTACTGATGTGGGCCAGATGTTCTTTCACCCTTGTGCCCACCTCTCTCGAAGTTCTGCCAACATACTGTCTATTACAAGAGACACATTCAACCAGATAGACCACATATTTGCTCTTGCACTTTATGCAGCCCCTTGTTTCAAATGTTTCTCCAGTAGTTGCAGAAACAAAATTTCTAGAGACATGAATATACTCACAGGACCTACAGGAACGTTTGCCTCACCTGTAGGTACCCTTAAAGTGTAACCATGAACTCTCTCTCTGTTTGATCTTTAGAAGGCTTGGAGAGAGAATGTTGCCCAATGTCATATTACGTTTATAGACAAATTGGCAACCTTCACTTATGGTACTCCTCAATTGTCTATCCCCTCTCAGGATTGACAAGTTCTTGCGTATAACATTGCAGACTTGGTAATATTGATTAGAGTACGCCGTCACGAATAGAGGCTTCTGATGGGCACCTTGTTTGTCAGTGAGGCCTTCTCTATTTCTTGGTACAAGTAGATTACTCCTCTCAATCTTTTGCACTTCTCTGAAAGCTCTGTTTACAACCTTCTTTGGGTAATTTCTAGCTCTTAGTCTTTTGTTTAGCTTCTCACTCTCCCTCCTGAAATCCTCATCAAGGGTACAATTGCGTTTCACACACAAAAATTGTCCCTTAGCAATTCCTTTAAAAACATGCCCAGGATGATTACTTTGGGCATGTAAGATGGAATTTCCAGATATTGGTTTCCGGAAGAGAGAGGAGACAACCCTTCTGTTCAGACAATCTGAGGTCAATGTGACATCCAAGTAATTAATACTAGTTTTGTGCCATTCGTAGGTGAACCTCAGCTCAACAGAATTGAAGTTTAGATACTCCACAAATTCTTTTGCTAGTATTGGACCTCCAGACCAAATTATAAGGATGTCATCAATGAATCTCATGTACCTAATGACATTTCGGGAATATGTGTTTCCATCTCCAAAGACGTGGAACCGCTCCCACCACCCCATAAAAATATTGGCGTAGGATGGGGGCAAATTTTGCCCCCATCGCGGTTCCACGCCTCTGGAGATAGAAATCATTAGCAAACTTAAAAAAGTTATACTTTAAGAGAAATTCAATGACCCTTAATATATACTCTTGATGTTCGTCAATAAGACCTGTATATCTTTTAAGGTAGAATCTGACAGCCTCCAGCCCAAACTCATGAGGTATGGAGAAATATAGGGAGACCACATCAATGGTCAACCAACTATATCCCTCCTCCCACAGCTGTTAGTGTGTATCATTACCCATGACAGATATGGCTTGTAGTGAATCCTTTTATTCACTGAAAGACACAGATGATGACAATTTGGATTTATTGGAGTTAGCAGATGTCTTTGAACAAGATGTACCTAATGCCCAACTTGGAGATTTTTTTATGGACATGGAATATCTGAAGATTAAAGAACAAAAATTAAAATGGGACAAATGGATTTTATCCAAATATCTCAATTTGAAAATGATCCCACGTGGCTTGAGAATCAATAAATTTCCCACTTATGATATTAAAGACACTATCTTCATAGACAAGTGGAATCAAGCCCTTACAGACTGTTCACTCAAACTAATTACACTCCTAATAGAGTATAAGGATATGCTGTTAAATGATGTAAAAATTAACGGCTAGATTTGGAGTTTGGCGGTAAAAGGGCTGTTAACGCTCCGCGGGTTTTTTTCTGGCCGCACCATAAATTTAACTCTGGTATCGAGAGTTCAAACAAATGCTGCGTTAGGCTCCAAAAAAGGAGCGTAGAGCATTTTTACCGCAAATACAACTCTCGATACCAGAGTTGCTTACGGACGCGGTCGGCCTCAAAAACGTGCTCGTGCACGATTCTCCCATAGGAAACAATGGGGCTGTTTGAGCTGAAAAAAAACCTAACACCTGCAAAAAAGCTGCGTTCAGCTCCTAACGCAGCCCCATTGTTTCCTATGGGGAAACACTTCCTACGTCTGCACCTAACACTCTAACATGTACCCCGAGTCTAAACACCCCTAGCCTTACACTTATTAACCCCTAATCTGCCGCCCCCGCTATCGCTGACCCCTGCATTACACTTTTAACCCCTAATCTGCCGCTCCGTAAACCGCCGCCACCTACGTTATCCCTATGTACCCCTAATCTGCTGCCCTAACATCGCCGACCCCTATGTTATATTTATTAACCCCTAATCTGCCCCCCACAACGTCGCCGACACCTACCTACACTTATTAACCCCTAATCTGCCGACCGGACCTGAGCGCTACTATAATAAAGTTATTAACCCCTAATCCGCCTCACTAACCCTATCATAAATAGTATTAACCCCTAATCTGCCCTCCCTAACATCGCCGACACCTACCTTCAATTATTAACCCCTAATCTGCCGACTGGAGCTCACCGCTATTCTAATAAATGTATTAACCCCTAAAGCTAAGTCTAACCCTAACACTAACACCCCCCTAAGTTAAATATAATTTTTATCTAACGAAATAAATTAACTCTTATTAAATAAATTATTCCTATTTAAAGCTAAATACTTACCTGTAAAATAAATCCTAATATAGCTACAATATAAATTACATTTATATTATAGCTATTTTAGGATTAATATTTATTTTACAGGTAACTTTGTATTTATTTTAACCAGGTACAATAGCTATTAAATAGTTAAGAACTATTTAATAGTTACCTAGTTAAAATAATTACAAATTTACCTGTAAAATAAATCCTAACCTAAGTTATAATTAAACCTAACACTACCCTATCAATAAAATAATTAAATAAACTACCTACAATTACCTACAATTAACCTAACACTACACTATCAATAAATTAATTAAACACAATTGCTACAAATAAATACAATTAAATAAACTATCTAAAGTACAAAAAATAAAAAATAACTAAGTTACAGAAAATAAAAAAATATTTACAAACATAAGAAAAATATTACAACAATTTTAAACTAATTACACCTACTCTAAGCCCCCTAATAAAATAACAAAGACCCCCAAAATAAAAAATTCCCTACCCTATTCTAAAATACAAAAATTACAAGCTCTTTTACCTTACCAGCCCTGAACAGGGCCCTTTGCGGGGCATGCCCCAAGAAGTTCAGCTCTTTTGCCTGTAAAAGAAAACATACAATACCCCCCCCCCAACATTACAACCCACCACCCACATACCCCTAATCTAACCCAAACCCCCCTTAAATAAACCTAACACTAAGCCCCTGATGATCTTCCTACCTTGTCTTCACCATGCCAGGTTCACCGATCCGTCCTGGCTCCAAGATCTTCATCCAACCCAAGCGGGGGCTAGACATCCACTGAAGAAGTCCAGAAGAGGGTCCAAAGTCTTCCTCCTATCCGGCAAGAAGAGGACATCCGGACCGGCAAACATCTTCTCCAAGCGGCATCTTCTATGTTCTTCCATCCGATGACGACCGGCTCCATCTTGAAGACCTCCAGCGCGGATCCATCCTCTTCTTCCGACGACTAGACGACGAATGACGGTTCCTTTAAGGGACGTCATCCAAGATGGCGTCCCTCGAATTCCGATTGGCTGATAGGATTCTATCAGCCAATCGGAATTAAGGTAGGAATTTTCTGATTGGCTGATGGAATCAGCCAATCAGAATCAAGTTCAATCCGATTGGCTGATCCAATCAGCCAATCAGATTGAGCTCGCATTGTATTGGCTGATCGGAACAGCCAATAGAATGCGAGCTCAATCTGATTGGCTGATTGGATCAGCCAATCGGATTGAACTTGATTCTGATTGGCTGATTCCATCAGCCAATCAGAAAATTCCTACCTTAATTCCGATTGGCTGATAGAATCCTATCAGCCAATCGGAATTCGAGGGACGCCATCTTGGATGACGTCCCTTAAAGGAACCGTCATTCGTCGTCTAGTCGTCGGAAGAAGAGGATGGATCCGCGCTGGAGGTCTTCAAGATGGAGCCGGTCGTCATCGGATGGAAGAACATAGAAGATGCCGCTTGGAGAAGATGTTTGCCGGTCCGGATGTCCTCTTCTTGCCGGATAGGAGGAAGACTTTGGACCCTCTTCTGGACTTCTTCAGTGGATGTCTAGCCCCCGCTTGGGTTGGATGAAGATCTTGGAGCCAGGACGGATCGGTGAACCTGGCATGGTGAAGACAAGGTAGGAAGATCATCAGGGGCTTAGTGTTAGGTTTATTTAAGGGGGGTTTGGGTTAGATTAGGGGTATGTGGGTGGTGGGTTGTAATGTTGGGGGGGGGGGGTATTGTATGTTTTCTTTTACAGGCAAAAGAGCTGAACTTCTTGGGGCATGCCCCGCAAAGGGCCCTGTTCAGGGCTGGTAAGGTAAAAGAGCTTGTAACTTTTTAAATTTAGAATAGGGTAGGGAATTTTTTATTTTGGGGGTCTTTGTTATTTTATTAGGGGGCTTAGAGTAGGTGTAATTAGTTTAAAATTGTTGTAATATTTTTCTTATGTTTGTAAATATTTTTTTATTTTCTGTAACTTAGTTCTTTTTTATTTTTTGTACTTTAGATAGTTTATTTAATTGTATTTATTTGTAGCAATTGTGTTTAATTAATTTATTGATAGTGTAGTGTTAGGTTAATTGTAGGTAATTGTAGGTAGTTTATTTAATTATTTTATTGATAGGGTAGTGTTAGGTTTAATTATATCTTAGGTTAGGATTTATTTTACAGGTAAATTTGTAATTATTTTAACTAGGTAACTATTAAATAGTTCTTAACTATTTAATAGCTATTGTACCTGGTTAAAATAAATACAAAGTTACCTGTAAAATAAATATTAATCCTAAAATAGCTATAATATAAATGTAATTTATATTGTAGCTATATTAGGATTTATTTTACAGGTAAGTATTTAGCTTTAAATAGGAATCATTTATTTAATAAGAGTTAATTTATTTCGTTAGATAAAAATTATATTTAACTTAGGGGGGTGTTAGTGTTAGGGTTAGACTTAGCTTTAGGGGTTAATACATTTATTAGAATAGCGGTGAGCTCCAGTCGGCAGATTAGGGGTTAATAATTGAAGGTAGGTGTCGGCGATGTTAGGGAGGGCAGATTAGGGGTTAATACTATTTATGATAGGGTTAGTGAGGCGGGTTAGGGGTTAATAAATTTATTATAGTAGCGCTCAGGTCCGCTCGGCAGATTAGGGGTTAATAAGTGTAGGCAGGTGTCGGCGACGTTGTGGGGGGCAGATTAGGGGTTAATAAATATAACATAGGGGTCGGCGATGTTAGGGGCAGAAGATTAGGGGTACATAGGGATAACGTAGGTGGCGGCGATTTGCGGTCGGAAGATTAGGGGTTAATTATTTTAAGTAGCTTGCGGCGACGTTGTGTGGGGCAAGTTAGGGGTTAATAAATATAATATAGGGGTCGGCGGGGTTAGGGGCAGCAGATTAGGGGTACATAAGTATAACGTAGGTGGCGGTCGGCAGATTAGGGGTTAAAAATTTTAATCGAGTGGCGGCGATGTGGGGGGAGCTCGGTTTAGGGGTACATAGGTAGTTTATGGGTGTTAGTGTACTTTAGGGTACAGTAGTTAAGAGCTTTATAAACCGGCGTTAGCCAGAAAGCTCTTAACTCCTGCTTTTTTCAGGCGGCTGGAATCTTGTCGTTAGAGCTCTAACGCTCACTGCAGAAACGACTCTAAATACCAGCGTTAGAAAGATCCCATTGAAAAGATAGGCTACGCAAATGGCGTAGGGGGATCTGCGGTATGGAAAAGTCGCGGCTGTAAAGTGAGCGTTAGACCCTTTAATCACTGACTCCAAATACCAGCGGGCGGCCAAAACCAGCGTTAGGAGCCTCTAACGCTGGTTTTGACGGCTACCGCCGAACTCTAAATCTAGGCCTAAGATTCTAGATTTGCAGGTTGAAATGAATAAGTATCAACAGCATGAAATTTATCCCAAATATGATGATATTCTAAAGGAAACTATGTCTGAATCTAGAAAGTTGATCATTCAGACCAAACACTCTAAGTTTATTAGAGACCAGAAGGATTACAATAAGGGAGTAGTCTATATTTGGCGAAAACGTGAGAGAGGTAGAGCATGGTCTAATAGGCAGAGTGTGAGCCAGGAAGATCAGATTACCAATAATAAAGAGAAAAATAAGAGACAAGGTAATTGGAGACAGAGAACACATGTAGCAGAAACTACAAAAAAGGTGGTATTCTCAGATACAGAGCCTGATTTAACAGAAGAGGATAGATTTGCCTCAAGTTTTGAGGCAGATGAGTATTCAAGCTCTGAACCTGAGGACAACAGTTTTTCACAAACCCAGATGAGAGATGAGGGAGGAACAGTTGAGGTACAACCAATAAAGGGCATTCTAAAAGATCACCAGAGTAAAGGGGCAGTACCTAAAAGAGGCAGACGCAGGGGATGAGGTAGATCTCATTACCACATAGACACCAGGAGCAGACAGGGGCAGAATGCTAATACTCCTGAAACTCAGGTTTTTCACTGGGCCCCCAGACAACCACAGGGGGGGGGAGGGGCAATGTAGATATACCGCCACAAGAGTTGAGCAATCATCGCTACCCAGTGAGGGGAAACAGGAGTACCTTGAGACAGAAATACCAATAAAGGAAACTACTGTAATTAATCTTTCCACATATGTACTAACACAAGCTGAGAATAAAGTGTTGAATTATGGCCTGGGTTTTGTTCCCTCACGGGACTTTGATTTGTTTCAGACAATCTTAGATGTGAATAGACTCGTGAGGGATTTAACACTTAGGAAATTTTTCCCCAATACTGATATTGGGGATTCAGATGTACAACGACAGGCCAGTATAATCAATCAAGGTAATATGACATTTCAGGATGTCTGTGCCTTGACTGATTTGGAGGATCTCTCTAATGATAATGAGGTCACTAAAAACTATGAAATTGAAACTGTGAGGATGAGGTCCAGGTCTAATTTCTACCCTATTCAGGCTAGAGGGAAGAGCCTAGAAGTATTCCACAAAAGAGTGGTAGAGGATTTGACAGAACTATCCAAACAAGAATATAAAAGTGCCTCTAACCTTACTAGGAAAGAAAGAGAGGCAATAACATCACTCCAAAACAATGAGAGTATAGTGATAAGGCAGTCGGATAAGGGGGGGAGTGTGGTGGTACTGGACAGGAGTATGTATGAGGGCGAAGCCCACAGGCAACTTAGAGATCCAGAGGCATACACTCCCCTAAATAAAGATCAAACTATGAACTATCAAACTTTACTCAGGGACCTTCTGGATGATGGTTTGGAGATGGGCATTTTAGATAAAAGAACATATGATTGTTTGATGGTGGAAAATCCAGTGATGCCCATCTTCCACCATCTCCCGAAGGTCCACAAGAGCCTTAATGATGTTAGGGGTCACCCTATAGTGGCAGGTATCGGCTCCTTGACAGAACCACTATCTAGGTGGGTCGATCAATTCTTACAGCCTCTGGTAAAAAAACTACCCAGCTATTTGAGAGATACCACACACACTCTATCCATAATGGAGGAAGTGGTGTGGGAGGAGGGATATAGTTGGTTGACCATTGATGTGGTCTCCCTATATTCCTCCATACCTCATGAGTTTGGGCTAGAGGCTGTCAGATTCTACCTTAAAAGATATACAGGTCTTATTGACGAACATCAAGAGTATATATTAAGGGCCATTGAATTTCTCTTAAAGCATAACTTTTTTAAGTTTGCTAATGATTTCTATCTCCAGAGGCGTGGAACCGCGATGGGGGCAAAATTTGCCCCATCCTACGCCAATATTTTTATGGGGTGGTGGGAGCGGTTCCACGTCTTTGGAGATGGAAACACATATTCCCGAAATGTCATTAGGTACATGAGATTCATTGATGACATCCTTATAATTTGGTCTGGAGGTCCAATACTAGCAAAAGAATTTGTGGAGTATCTAAACTTCAATTCTGTTGAGCTGAGGTTCACCTACGAATGGCACAAAACTAGTATTAATTACTTGGATGTCACATTGACCTCAGATTGTCTGAACAGAAGGGTTGTCTCCTCTCTCTTCCGGAAACCAATATCTGGAAATTCCATCTTACATGCCCAAAGTAATCATCCTGGGCATGTTTTTAAAGGAATTGCTAAGGGACAATTTTTGCGTGTGAAACGCAATTGTACCCTTGATGAGGATTTCAGGAGGGAGAGTGAGAAGCTAAACAAAAGACTAAGAGCTAGAAATTACCCAAAGAAGGTTGTAAACAGAGCTTTCAGAGAAGTGCAAAAGATTGAGAGGAGTAATCTACTTGTACCAAGAAATAGAGAAGGCCTCACTGACAAACAAGGTGCCCATCAGAAGCCTCTATTCGTGACGGCGTACTCTAATCAATATTACCAAGTCTGCAATGTTATACGCAAGAACTTGTCAATCCTGAGAGGGGATAGACAATTGAGGAGTACCATAAGTGAAGGTTGCCAATTTGTCTATAAACGTAATATGACATTGGGCAACATTCTCTCTCCAAGCCTTCTAAAGACCAAACAGAGAGAGAGTTCATGGTTACACTTTAAGGGTAGCTACAGGTGCGGCAAACGTTCCTGTAGGTCCTGTGAGTATATCCATGTCTCTAGAAATTTTGTTTCTGCAACTACTGGAGAAACATTTGAAACAAGGGGCTGCATAAAGTGCAAGAGCAAATATGTGGTCTATCTGGTTGAATGTGTCTCTTGTAATAGACAGTATGTTGGCAGAACTACGAGAGAGGTGGGCACAAGGGTGAAAGAACATCTGGCCCACATCAGTAAGGAAAGAGCAGTTTCTGCCCTGTCAAGACATTTTTTGGAGGAACATAATGGCGAAGTTGGCTCCTTCAGGTGGCAGGCTATTGAATTGATCCAAAAACCCCCTAGGGGGGGGATAAATTCCAGATTTTGGCACGATAAGAAATTTACTGGATACACAAATTGGGTAGCCTGCTGCCTGTTGGATTCAACTCCGAGTTCGACATTATAAATTATTGGAATAGGTGATATTATTGGTCTTAATGTTTGAAACATTATATAGTCTAATATATCATTATCATCCTAGTAAACAGTACCAATAATTGTACAATAGAATTATCTACTATTTGGTTGTGCCCCTTAAAATAACCAAGAATTGTACAGCAGCACTATCTACCCCTCTATTGAGCCCTTAAAGTAAGATAAAATAGATCATGATTAAAATGTTTAGTATATAGTATAGTTTTATTTATGCCTGGTTTTTGATTTTAGGTGTATATCCAATCAATAACAGGAAGCATATAGATAAACTTGCTATCCGGCATATTCTATTAATCATAGATAGCCTATTTGTAATCTGCTGCTGTATTAACTATTTAGGTATATTTCTTAGATATGTGTATTTCCTGAATAAATGACAATAGTTATATATATGTAGATGAAATCTACAAGAGAATATATCATGTTTTATATTTGGTTTTCCACATGAAAAATGTTATGCACTTCTTTAAACTTCTAATATTCACATGTATGTGTCTTTCTGTTTTGAACATTGTAACAAACAGTTAAAGAAAATGGGAGGTTTGGATCCTCCAATAGGAGGATACCATTCCATTTAAATGTCCTGCACAGCAGGTAGTTTTTAAGTTTATGACTACGGTCCCAGAGACCGAAACCGGTCAAACTTTTACTCTCATTTTTTAACATTTATAAGGAGCACTCGTCTATCTTATGGAATCAAAATAACGTTTTTCATTTTATTACACAGCTCTGGTGTCATTATCTAGCTAAAAACACCAAGGAATAGACTTTTTTCCTTTTTTTTAATTTTATATTGTGGAGTACTGGGACTCCATTCTGCCCTTTATTCCTATGGTTTATACTGGACTGCTGGCTTATATCATACCCCCAGCTTGGAGGGAGGAGCACCAGGGTTTGTGCAGCTAGCTAGCTACGAGATCACAATACATACTACCTAAGAACAGGCTGAGACGGCCCCCTATCTCCCGATTAAGCCCTGCAGCTATCGCGAGAGACCTGAGGTGAGAAGCCGCGATCAGCGGCACTAACTACGGAACGCAAGTTTTGCAAACCATTCCTTGTCTTTACAACAGGAAGGAGGAACCGCGAACAGCGCTACTCACCAGAGGGACGCCAAGTATCCGGAGCAACGGCGGTGAATTCAAGTACGGTATATGACAAATCTCTTTCTACTTGTGGCTCTATTTTGATAGCCGATGGCAGTTTATAATGTGATTATTTATGTGTGCTATGCTCAAGTTTGATACAGCTTTTTGCAAGTATTGCTACTGTTTCAATAAGGTGAACTAAGTTTAAGCACACACAGACACTCATTTCACACTGCCAGCTATCTTTGAACTACACTAAGACTGATAGCTTATCTTCATCTTCATACCAGAGGGACGCCAAGTATCCGGAGCAACGGCGGTGAATTCAAGTACGGTATATGACAAATCTCTTTCTACTTGTGGCTCTATTTTGATAGCCGATGGCAGTTTATAATGTGATTATTTATGTGTGCTATGCTCAAGTTTGATACAGCTTTTTGCAAGTATTGCTACTGTTTCAATAAGGTGAACTAAGTTTAAGCACACACAGACACTCATTTCACACTGCCAGCTATCTTTGAACTACACTAAGACTGATAGCTTATCTTCATCTTCATACCGCTTGATGTCTGTCTACAGCGTTTTACAAAACTGAATTTGGTACTGGTTATAATTGGTATCTTTGGTCTCTATTGCTAGCTGCTGGTTGCATAGGTAACGACCCTGGTTATAGCTCCCAGCACCTCATTGAATTGTCTAAGAACTTTTGGTCCACTATTTTTTGCTTCTTTATTTATAAATACAATTTTAACCTTGCTTTTAAATGAAAGAATTTAACTTTGCTTGTTGAAAATAACCTGCGTGCTTGAGCACTAAGGGCAGGCTACTACAGCACAAGGGATTTGTCCTAAAGATCAAAGATATTCTCTACATCTGATGACCTTCTACAAAATTTGTACAACAGCTACAGAGTGGTAACTACCTGAGAATACCTCCCGGAGGAGTGATTGACAGGTGTGGGCAGAGTCTGTAATCCACCGGTCGTGACGTCAGACACCGGCTTCACAAGACAGACACTAGCCGAGGAACACCGGAGGAGACTGAGAATGTCTCACTGTCCTGGATACCGAAGCTGTAAGGTACGTTACCACTGAAAAGCAAATAACTGTCACGCACTAACATTTTATAACGCAGGATGAACATTTAATACCCTGCAACAAAAGACTGTTACTTTTAAAGGCACGATCTAACAAGTAACTGTGTCATCATCTCCTAAAGCACCGCTTCAATACTACAGTTTAATAACAGCTACAAAACATACCCTTATATTTGGAAAGGAACTTTTCCATAAAAGATTGAAGTTAAAGTAAAGTCTATCAACAACTGTTTTTTACTGTCAGAGTGATTTTATCTCATCCACTGTGAGACCTGTTATATCACTGATACATTTTAGCCACTATTTTTTACGCTCCCAGAATGAGATATTGGCTATATAATTAAATCTCTGCCTGATTTATTAATACTTATCATGTTGGTTGGATCCATAATATTATAGTCTATGTTAGAGACGTCTCTATTAACTGTTATATTTATTTTGAAAAGCTATTCAAAACTGTAATAATTTTTTATTAAATAATTTTTTATTAAACAACATTTTAATATCCACAAAGAGTGTCTTTCTAGAATCAATATTAAACAATATTAAGTTGTTAGCATATAAATGTATAAAAAGGTTTTTTATTTCTGTTAATAATTTCCAATTTGTAAACATCACTGTATAAACACAATAACACTCTGGAGATCTTTAGCTTTTAGCGCCCTTACTACATCACCTTTTTTCATAATATGGATAGAGCACAGATATATAAATACATTCGCCTAGATTTAGAGTTCTGCGTTAGCCGTCAAAAGCAGCGTTAAGGGGTCCTAACGCTGCTTTTGGCCGCCCGCTGGTATTTAGAGTCAGTCAGGTAAAGGTGTACCGCTCACTTTGAAGTCGCAATTTTTCCATAATGCAGATCCCCTTACGCCAATTGCGTATCCTATCTTTTCAATGGGATCTTCCTAACGCCGGTATTTAGAGTCTTGGCTGAAGTGAGCGTTACACCTCTACCGACAAGACTCCTACCACCCATGGAAAGGCTGTAGTTAAGAGCTTTATGGGCTAACGCCGGTATATAAAGCTCTTAATTCCAGTGCTCTAAAGTACACTAACACCCATAAACTACCTATGTACCCCTAAACCGAGGTCCCCCATATCGCCGCCACTATAATAAATATTTTTAACCCCTAATCTGCCAACCGCACATCGCCGCCACCTACATTATCCCTATGAACCCCTAATCTGCTGCCCCTAACATTGCCGACACCTACATAATATTTATTAACCCCTAATCTGCCCCCCCAACGTCGCCGCCACCTACCTACACTTATTAACCCCTAATCTGCCGACCGGACCTCGCCACCACTATAATAAATGTATTAAACCCTAAACCGCCGCACTCCCGCCTCGCAAACACTATAATAAATAGTATTAACCCATAATCTGCCCTCCCTAACATCGCCGCCACCTAGCTTCAAGTATTAACCCCTAATCTGCCGACCGGACCTCGCCGCTACTATAATAAATGTATTAACCCCTAAAGCTAAGTCTAACCCTAACCCTAACACCCCCCTAAATTAAATATAATTTTAATCTAACGAAATAAATTAAATCTTATTAACTAAAGTATTCCTATTTAAAACTAAATACTTACCTGTAAAATAAACCCTAATATAGCTACAATATAACAAATAATTATATTGTAGCTATTTTAGGATTTATACTTATTTTGCAGGCAACTTTGTATTTATTTTAACTAGGTACAATAGCTTTTAAATAGTTATTTACTATTTAATAGCTACCTAGTTAAAATAATTACAAAATTACCTGTAAAATAAATCCTAACCTAAGTTACAATTAAACCTAACACTACACTATCAATAAATTAATTAAATAAATTACCTACAATTACATACAATTAAATAAACTAAACTAAATTACAAAAAAACAAACACTAAATTACAAAAAATAAAAAAAGATTACAAGAATATTAGGCTAATTACACCTACTCTAAGCCCCTAATAAAATAAAAAGCCCCCCAAAATAATAAAGGTCCCTACCCTATTTTAAATTAAAAAGTAATCAGCTCTTTTACCAGCCCTTAAAAGGGCTTTTTGTGGGGCATGCCCCAAAGTAATCAGCTCTTTTGCCTGTAAAAAAAATACAACCCCCCAACATTAAAACCCACCACCACATACCCCTACTCTAACCCACCCAAAACCCCCTTAAAAAAACCTAACACTACCCCCCTGAAGATCTCCCTACCTTGAGTCATCTTCACCCAGCCAGGCCGAAGTCTTCATCCGATGGGGCAGAAGAGGACATCCAGACCGGCAGAAGTCTTCATCCTATCCAGGCAGAAGAGGACATCCGGACCGGCATACATCTTCATCCAAGCGGCATCTTCTATCTTCATCCATCCGGAGTGGAGCGGAGCCATCTTCTTCCCAGCTGACGTGGATCCATCCTCTTCAACTGATGCCTACTCCCCGAATGAAGGTTCCTTTAAATGACGTCATCCAAGATGGCGTCCCTCGATGGGGCTGCGTTTGGAGCTTAACGCTGCTTTTTTGCAGGTGTTAGGTTTTTTTTCAGCCCAAACTGCCCCGTTGTTTCCTATGGGGGAATCGTGCACGAGCGCGTTTTTCCAGCTTACCCTTACCGTAAGCAACGCTGGTATTGAGGGTTAAAGTGGCGGCAAATTAGGCTCAACGCACCCTTTTTGGAGCCTAACGCAGCCATTCAGACAACTCTAAATACCAGCGTTGTTTGGAAGCAGCGGTAGGAAAAAAAGCTGCGTTAGCTACAAGGGTTTTTACCGACAAAACTCTAAATCTAGCCGATTGTGTTTAAACACATATGAAAATACGAAAATTGGGTATAAACATAATATTTTAATAAAAAACTATTTTTTAAAACCAAAGTACATACGTATATAATACCTATTAAAACAATATTGGGGTCTAAGCCGCAGCCACGGTCGGACACATCTTGCAGAAGCTCCCTAGATAATCTTCATAACCCAACGATCAACTAAGCTAACTTACTGCATTCAGCACAAAAACTCTCAGGAATCAGCTAAAGAATGGATGGTGTATAAGAGTCTGCAAATAAAGCCGTTCACCTACACTTAAAAGACTTACACTGACCGAGGCTGCCTTTAACGGCCTAGTTTGTTCTATTACCATCTCTCCCCCCCCCCCCCCCCCCCGGCTTGCTATCGGGCCGGGTGACAGTCGGGATCTATGAAACACAGGATGGAGGAGTTTTACACTCGTGTAGCCGCCTTACTAGATGAAATAAGCCGCAAAGCCGAAAGAAAGCTAAGTGACCCGCTAACCTCCTTTGAATCTACAAGCTTACAAGATGGTGCTAGCCTGCCCGCAGTACACGGCACTGAACTTCCCGAGCCACCGGCTGACCTACACGAGGTGCAATCCCTAGTACTGTCGCAAATAGGGAGAACCAGATTGGTCATTGTCTATACTGCAACTAACGAGACAGAAGATGACACAGCATCTCCCTTTGCTACGGAGGACCCGCTAAACCCGGATAAGGTCACTGCACCGCAGAAAAGCACCACTCTGTTAGGAGACAGGAGGCGACAACATAGGCCTCCCTCACCTATTAAGGATCCTCGAGTTGAACTGATGCCCGCTCACTCACTCCTGGGCGCGCCTTGGGGAGATACGGCCGGCTCTCCTGGGTGCGTACAGAGATCTTTTAAAGCTCTTTACAAGAAACACGGGGCATCGAAAAGTAGAGCCTGGTTGATTCGGCGACTTCCTCCTGATAATGTGAGAATTCTACAAGAACTATCGATACTGAACACTGGCCCCATTACATCAAGGGACTTAGGCTTATACTGTGACACATAGATGAACTGTAAAGCAGGAGTTGGTTAGGGCAGATCTCTCTGAAACCTAGTGGACTCTCCCCTTATCATTTAAGGAATAAAGTTTCAGTAAATGTTTGTTTATAGCTATAGTTTATGTTATAAGTGTCTTTTGAGTTGCTGATATCCTGACATTTATTGATGGTAAATGTTGTCACACAACCAGTAGCCAGTAACATCACTGTATAAGCAGAACTTAATTAATGGGTTCCAAATCATACTGTACCTATCACATTAGCAATACCCCCCCATTTTCTCTTTGTTTACTAAGTGTCCCTTCTTAATTTATCTGCACCTGCATGTTCAAAATTGCTCTCACACTTATTTAGCGAAGCTTCCTATATAGAGAGCTGCCTCTCAGTTTTGTTTGATTATCCCTAGAGGCAAGAATTACAAGTACAGCAGATGCAATATTAATCTAAATAGGACCAACAAATCCTCACATATTTACCAGCCCTAAGGCTTGCTAACAGCCCACTTTTTCACTATACTTATGCATGTTAACCTATCATACACCACCCTTCTATCTCAAATCACACCCCCCCTCAGATAAAGTGTCTCCATAATTAGACCCCCTCCCGCAGTTAGTCTTCCTGATCTCTTCCATCAATACATCAATGCATAAATACCACATAGATTCTGACTGTCACTAATCTTTCTTATGCGAGCGGCTCTTGCCCGCTGAATCCCTTTCTTCTTCTCTTATTTTCTTTCTTTTTTCTCTTGTTTTTCTTTTCAGCTCACATCTAACATATAACTTCTATATGTGGCCTGAGAGTAATGACATATACTGATTAAGACCCTTCCTCATCTCATATCATTCTACTCATATTCAAGGGTATACAAAGGCCCAGGTGATACGTATGAGATCTCTCAAATTTATATAAAATGAGGTTCTTTTCAATTATGTCTTGATATAAAGTTCAGACTGAAACTATTTATACGCTAGCTAATCTTCTCCTATGAATGTTAAAGCTAA
The DNA here is from genome assembly GCF_027579735.1 of Bombina bombina. Lineage (NCBI taxonomy): Eukaryota > Metazoa > Chordata > Amphibia > Anura > Bombinatoridae > Bombina > Bombina bombina. The sequence goes on along the minus strand of NC_069506.1, from coordinate 274,645,227 downwards.
AAGATACGTAGCTGACTCTATTATCTTAGTCACACTATGTCTTCTGCTAGAGTTACAGAGATTCTAGTAATCAGATAAAAAGTATATATATTCTTCTCTTCATAAATAGATGACAAAAGCTCATTTCTGTATCTTTTATTGTATGTATCCATATGATGTATGCAGTTTATTGTGTAAGTCAAGAACCTCAATAAAAAATATAAAAAAAAAAAGACAAAAAATATTAAAAAAACATAGATACATTTTAAAATTCCACAAATTTGTGACGTATCATTTTGACAATCCATGCAACCCCTGTATAAATTCATTGTGTGCATAAAAAATAATAAAATAATCCTGTAAAGAGTTTCACAAAACATAAAAAAAATAAAAAAAATATTGGCACATACAGAAAAAGTAGATAAATGGGAAGCGCTGCAAGTATTCAGGGACATCTCCCTGTGTGAACACCTTAATGCTAAGCTGACAATAAAAAAAAACACCTTGTTACAGGAGGCAGATGCACAGTGAAGCTGTGCAGAGTTCAGTATACTTCTGTAGATAAAAAGAATGTCACGTGATCGGAATACTAGAAAGTCTGATAGCACTCTTTACTCACATGATGTAGATTTGAATGCCATTGCCGTTACAATGTTTCCACATGTTGACAGTGCAATAGTGAAGTAACAATCTAGGTTGCCATGGAAACCACAGTTTTTAGCCGTAGCTAACTTGAGTGATATTGGTAAAGAAATATTTTGATGATAATAGTGTTGAATCTTTCTCCGTAATGGTGATACACAAATGGCAAGATATGAGCTTGACTCCTCTTTTTCCTCAGACAATACTTTGAGCCTCTCAACTTGCAGATTCTGTACTGGCCCTGTATTTGGGGCAATATACTGATAATCAAAAAAGGTTTGGAAAACAGCACACTGATTCTTAGGCTTGTGGGGCACGGAATGTAGGACCTGCCAAGTCCAAAGATACAATCCAAGCAACAAAAGGTATTCCAGCCTCCAAAGTTTTAAAAAGAACCTTTATTTTCTTACATGGGGTCCTCAGAAATAGAACATAAAATGTTTCAAGCCTGCTATAGACTCTTAATCATGTATACTTGTATATATATATATATACATATACATGATTAAGAGCCTATAGCAGGCTTGAAACGTTGTATGTTCTATTTCTGAGGACCCCATGTAAGAAAATAAAGGTTCTTTTTAAAACTTTGGAGGCTGGAATAACTTTTGTTGCCTGTATTTGGGGCAACTGGAACACTTGAGCTGCTAGCCATAACGATACCTTGGCAATAGGTGAATGCTTTCAAAACCTGTCTCCACCATGTCCTTAAACACTCCCAGGATATCAGCAGTTATACAGGTATACACCAGTTTTATGGATCATTTTATTTTTGCTTAACGAAGCTCCTTAAAAACATTCAGTTGATTCTACGTGTTTCACCCTCACAAGGGATTTATCAAGATCGAGCCATTGTGAGGGTGAAGCGCGTAGAATCAACTGACTCCAATCAAGGTAACTAGTTTAATTTTTTAATTTCATCAGGCTATTTCAATTATATTTTAGTTAGAATAACTCGGCCAAAATAGGTGCAGTTTTCCCAAAATCTCACATTAGTTATCTATGACATTTTTTTATAGAAACGTTCCACAGAAAAATTTGCTAAAAAGACAGTGTGAATGAATGACATATAAAATGCAATATTAAGGGCTAGATTACAAGTGGAGCGGTATTTTGCGTTTTCGTTATAGCGAAAACTCTGCTAGGGTTTTCATTTTTGTGCTAGTCTTGTTGCGCTAGTATTATAAGTTGAAAATAAACTGTTTTTACTCCAGAGGTAACCCGACTTGCGCAAAAAGTCGAAAATCGCATCTACAAAATTCCCCATAGAAATCACTGTCTCTAGCAAACACCATAACATATTTGTAATAGCGCTAACCCGACATGAAAATATTTATTATTTCATATTCCATTGTACCCGATCGCATACTGTAATATGTGCATACCCGATCACATACTGTAATATTCGCATACCCGGTCGCATACTGTAATTTGCACAAACATGATTGCATATTATATGTGCCTACCCGACATGAAAATATGAATATTTCATAATCCAATGTTATTTAGGTAATGGAATATGTTTATTCATAAATAAATATTTCTACATATATATGATAGGTTTTTAAACAAATATATATCTATACCTATACATATAGATGGTTATATATAGGTATAGATATATAAAGATATACTGTATATAGAAATATCTATTTAAAAATATTTAAAACATATTCTACTATGTGCAGAACATTGGGATATGAAATATTTACAGTAAATACACAGTATAACACTTTATTAAACATGAATATTATATATATTTATAAATATATATATATATGTGTGTATATATTTATATAATAAATATATACACATATAAATACATATGTACATTTATACAATGTTAAAGTCCTTTGCTGGCTTTTTTTTTTCTTACACCCGATATCTCATATCTTTGAACCCTTATAACTTTTGTGTTCAATATTTTTTGTGTTTTATTATGAGTGTAAGTGTACTTTGTAATGTATTTTTATTTGTTTTGTTGTGAAACTTTTTATTTTCAGAAAAACATTTAACCACAGTTCGGAGATCACGTTAAGGATTCTAACATAAATCGAGATTGCGCTCAATTTATATGAGCACAATTGAAACGGAGCACAAATTATTGCAAAAGCCCTAGCAAAATCGTTTGCACTCCACTTGTAATCCAGACCAAAGTTAGAAACCATTTACTGTCCCAATTAAATTAGGCACTCAGTGTCATTATACACTAGAACATTGCACAGAAGCGATGATTATACACAGAATGCTTTTTTTTTCTTTTTTTTTAATTGTAGTCTCCAATCTGGCCAGAAAATGGCTGGGAGATTTTGTTATATTTTACAGGGTTAATTGAGGGAGACAGGCTTTTGCAAAATATGACTAGAATCTTTGTCATGCAGCTGGAAATGAGCAACAAATTCATTTCTCTTGACTGATATTTATGCATCGCTAATACACTAGAGAAAATGAATAATATCAATTAGTCTAATTCTCAAGCAGTTGTACATCAAATCACTGAGCATGCCCATATATCACAAGAAAAAATCAGAAAGATGGAAAAAGCAGAGTGATTCTATAATCAGCTGGAGTTTTGCGTACAATAATGTGGCAACATTTGAGAAGTTAAAGAGAGGGTTATAGGGAGTTATAGGGAGGGTTATATGGTGCCAAAGGAGAAGTTATATAGAGAGTTATATGGGGCAATGGCAGTAGTTATATAGAGGGTTATAAGGTGCAATAGGAGAAGTTATAGGGAGGGTTATATGGTGCAATAGGAGGGTTTACAGGAAGGGTTATATAGTACAATAAAAGGTGTTACAGGAGGTTTATGGTGCAATAGGAGGAGTTATATGTAGGGTTATATGGTGCAATAGGAGGAGTTATAGGGAGGGTAATATGGTGCAATAGGAGGAGTTATATGTAGGGTTATATGGTGCAATAGGAGGAGTTATAGGTAGGGTTATATGGTGCAATAGGAGGAGTTATAGGGAGGGTTATATGGTGCAATAGGAGGAGTTATAGGGAGGGTTATATGGTGCAATTGGAGGAGTTAGAGGAAGGGTTATATGTGCAATAGGAGGAGTTATATAGAGGGTTATATGGAGCAATAGAAAAAGTTATAGGGAGGGTTATATGGTGCAATAGGAGGAGTTATAGAGAGGGTAATATGGAGCAATCGGAGGAGTTATAGGGAGGGTTATATGGTGCAATAGGAGGAGTTATAGGGAGGGTTATATGGTGCAATTGGAGGAGTTATAGGGAGGGTTATATGTGCAATAGGAGGAGTTATATAGAGGGTTATATGGAGCAATAGAAAAAGTTATAGGGAGGGTTATATGGTGCAATAGGAGGAGTTATAGAGAGGGTAATATGGAGCAATCGGAGGAGTTATAGGGAGGGTAATATGGTGCAATAGGAGGAGTTATAGGGAGGGTTATGTATGGTGCAATAGGAGGAGTTATAGGGGGTTATATAGTGCGATAGGAGGAGTTATAGGGAGGGTTATATGGTACAATATGAGGAGTTACAGGGAGGGTTATATGGTACAATAGGAGGAGTTATAGGGAGGGTTATATGGTACAATAAGAGGAGTTATAGGGAGGGTTATATAGTGCAGTAGAAGTTATAGGGAGGGTTATATGATGCAATAGGAGGAGTTATATAGTACAATAGGAGTTATATAGAGGGTTATATGAAGCAATAGGAGGAGTTATATAGAGGGTTTTACAGTGCAATCACAGAAGTTATATAGAGGGTTATAAGGTGCAATAGGAGGTGTTATAGGGAGGGTAATATGGCACAATAGGAGGAGTTATAAGGAGGGTTACATGGTACAATAGAAGGAGTTATAGGGAGGGTAATATGGTAGAATATTAGGAGATATAAGAAAGGTTATATTGTGCAATAGGAGGAGTTATGGGAAAAGGTTATATGGTGCAATAGGAGGAATTTTTTATTACAATTTTCAAACAACAAAAATACATACAATAACAAAATTACAGAAAATGATCAAAGAACAAACAATATACAAATACAAAACATATTATATCTTAAACTCTAAATAACATTTAAAACAATATTCTGCCTATTTTTTAAGTTTTCGTCCCTCTTAATATGTTTTAACTCATTTACAATTAACTCCAAGACATCCTCAAACTTTAAATGAATTTGCTTTACAGATACAGACCTATCATGCCAAATGTAATACATTATAACAGAATTAATAATATAGGAAGAATTTACATTATATTTACAAAACGGCCTAAAAATTCCATATTCTAATTCAGCTTTACACTCATTCCTTGGGCAATGCCGATCAGGGACACTTTTAAATTTTAAAGGGACAGTCTACACCAGAATTTTTATTGTTTTAAAAGATAGATAATCCCTTTATTACCCATTCTTCAGTTTTGCATAACCAACACAGTAATATTAATACACTTTTTTACCTCTGTGATTATCTTGTATCTAAGCCTCTGCAAACTGCCCCTTTATTTCAGTTCTTTTGACAGACTTGCAGTTTAGCCAATCAGTGCCTGCTCCCAGATAACTTCACGTGCACGAGCACAGTGTTATCTATATGAAACACGTGAACTAACACCCTCTAGTGGTGAAAAACTGTTAAAATGCATTGTGAAAATAGGTGGCCTTCAAGGTCTAAGAAATTAGCATATGAACCTCCTAGGTTAAGCTTTCAACTAAGAGTACCAAGAGAACAAAGCAAAATTGGTGATTAAAGTAAATTGGAAAATTGTTTAAAATGACATGCTCTATCTGAATCATGAAAGTTTATTTTGGCCTAGACTGTCCATTTAAGTTAGCCCGCACATAAAGTTGTCCATGGAAAGCCAACCACATCAGATCCCTCATTTTACATTTAAGTCTATGGTGTTTTTTATAACTTAAGGCCGTCGGAAGGGCCCCCAAGGCACAATCTCTCAAACAAAGCTACTCTTGGAAACACCTTGACAACATTAAAGAATACATTGTTTTCCTTTCAAAAGTACTAAATTCTTGGGGGCATATTTATCAAAGTGCGAGCGGACATGATACAATGTAGCTTGATAATTTGGCCCCTTGGTATGAAATATGTCATCTAATTAACAAACATATACATTGGTAGGCACAATAAGAAACCTTTTTCTTGTAAAATATAACCCTCTTAATCCTTTCCCCATTCATCTAAACACCTAAAAAATCAAATGTTGTTTAAACAAAATAAACTATAAACATATATTATTTTTAAGAAAACTTAAATTTTTCCTCAGAAACAAAAGATTAAAGAGCAGTTCAAGACACACCATTGCCAAAACTCCCACTTTTCTAGGAAGATAAGTAATATTTATTTTAACCATGTTTATCCTTTTACTCCACAAAAACTGAAAAAATATACTAGTAAACCGAGACACCAGCTTGTCTGGTAAAGGAAACACCACACTTACATAGAGAAAATAAATCTTTTAATCACATTTATTTTTTTCCAATATGACCACTTCCAGTCTTTACATTTCTTCACCTTATTAGCACTCACTTCAGTCTGTTCTAATCAAGCTACCTCAGCCTGATTATCCTTACCACTAAAGGTAACACCAAAAATCGTAATATTTTCTTTGTTTTTCTTAAAAGGAATCTGAAAATCTTTATTCTCTTTACTAACTCAAAAAGCTTCACATTTATCCATATTAATAGAATTAAGGAATTTGATGCTTCAGAAAAACAATCTATTTCCTTCTGTAACACCTGATTATCTGCCTCAGATTTAACAAAACAGTGATGTCATCAGCATAAGCGCACAGTTTTACACTTTCAGTCATACCTATACGTAAACCAGAAAAAATATTATTCTCCTGAATCTTCCTTAAAAACGGATCTATATTAATACATAAAGCAATTGACTTAGTGGACATCATTGCCTTACACCTGCCAGTAATCTGAAGGCTGCCCCAAACTACCATTAACTAAAGGAACACTCTCAGCAACACTATACAAAGTTCTAATCCACCCACTGCCCCTATCTACCATTAACTAAAGGAACACTCTCAGCATCTCTATACGAAGTTCTAATCCACCCACTGCCCCTATCTACCATTAACTAAAGGAACAATCTCAGCATCTCTATACAAAGTTATAATCCACACACTGCCCCAAACTACCATTAACTAAAGGAACACTCTCAGTATCTCTATACAAAGTTCTAATCCACCCACTGCCCTAAACTACCGTTAACTAAAGGAACACTCTCAGTATCTCTATACAAAGTGCTAATCCACCCACTGCCCTTAAAGGGACATGAAACCCAAAATTTTTCTTTCATGAGTTAGAAAGAGCATACAATTTTAAACAACTTTCTCATTTACTTCTATTATCTAATTTGCTTCATTTTCTTTATATTATTTGCTGAAAAGCATATCTAGATATGCTCAGTAGATGCTGATTGGTGGCTGCACATATATGTCTCGGGTGATTGGCTCACCCATGTGCATTGCTATTTCTTAAACAAAGTATATCTAAAGAATGTTACAAATTAGATAATAGAAGTAAATTGGAATGTTATTTAAAATTGTATTCTCTACCTGATTCATGAAATAAATTTTTGGGGTTTAGTGTCCCTTTAACTGCAATTAACTAAAGGAACACTCTCAGCATCTCTATACAAAGATCTAATCCACCCACTGCCCCAAACTATCATTAACTAAAGGAACACTCTCAGCATCTCTATACAAAGATATAATCCACCCACTGCCCCAAACTATCATTAACTAAAGGAACAATCTCAGCATCTCTATGCAAAGTTCTAATCCACCCACTGCCCCTAACTACCATTAACTAAAGGAACACTCTCAGCATCTCTATACAATGATCTAATCCACCCACTGCCCCAAACTATCATTAACTAAAGGAACACTCTCAGCATCTCTATGCAAAATTCTAAATCCACCCACTGCCCCTAACTACCATTAACTAATTGAACACTCAGTATCTCTATACGAAGTTCTAATCCACCCACTGCCCTTAACTACAATTAACTAACTGAACACTCAGTATCTCTATACGAAGTTTTAATCCACCCACTGCCCTTAACTACAATTAACTAACTGAACACTCAGTATCTCTATACGAAGTTTTAATCCACCCACTGCCCTTAACTACAATTAACTAAAGGAACACTCAACATCGCTATACAAAATTCTAATCCACCCACTGCCCTTAACTACCATTACATAAAGAAACACTCTCAGCATTTCTATACAAAGTTATAATCCACCTACTGCCCTTAACTACAATGAACTAAAGGAACACTCTCAGCACCTCTATATAAAGTTCTAATCCACCCACTTCCCTAAACTACCATTAACTAAAGGAACAGTCTCAGCATCTCTATACAAAGTTCTAATCCACCCAACAAACACATCCAGATTACCATACTGATACATTGTACTAAACAAGAAAGTCAGACAAAAACTTGGTCCGAGGAAGGGGAGATTACCCTTGAAATGTCACTAGAATAAAGAAATACTGAAGTTTGTCTGAAACCCAGCAAGTGTGTATCTGCCTTGTATTACTTTGGTTTCTACATTGCTATTAGAAACATTGGAACCTAGGAACCACATTATACCATCCTGGGAGACCAAACAAGTCTAATCAGCTGGTGACTACAATACCCAGCCTGCCTTTACAGCACTACCTTACAGTGCTTTCTCACATGTGAGTACCAAATTTATACTCTACATTCTTTTGGTGTTAAGAAGTTTATCTGCACCATTGGGTGGTTTCTTTGTTTTTTAATTACAAAGATCCCAATCAGCTATCAATACTCTTGTGTTCACACCCCTGGAAGAATTTTCCTTGCACAGTCAGCTGGAGACTGAGAGGTCCAGCCTGTTTACTTGCACTCAAAAATAGTGCAATGATTTTGTGAGTATTTACACTGTCATCAGATTTTCTGCATATCATTGATTTCTACGTGAGGCACAATTCTTTGTTTTTCCATAGAATCAATAAATCTAGTCTACTGTAAAGAACAATATTCAAATTCTCATGTCTGAGAAACTGGTATATAAGAGTCCTTCTCTTTTTAGATATTAAACTATTCGAATTGAAAGAGTCAACACGTAAGGACCCCATAATACCTTAAAGTTAAGAGCTAGAGACATTTATTTTTCCTACCCACATCTTTATCATATGATCCCCATCTCTTAAAAGATAAGGGCACTGTCTCTTCTTCCATCTGACACAGCTCATCCAAAGAGTTTGATCTTGGAATCAAATGTCTCTTTACCTTATACCCAGGGGTGTTTGCTGATCCATCATCCAAAACAGCATACTTCCCAAAAGTAACCTTAAAAGATGGCTGCCCTTCATCAGCACACACCTTTTACCTCTTACCTTGAACAGTCTGATGTTATTTCAGCCTTCGGGTTTTCAGTTGCAAAAGCTAAATAACATCAGATTTGTGAACACACACCTCACCCACTTGCAACATTCCCTCATCAGGTAACTCCACATTAATGTCCATTCCAAAATCCTCCATCTGCACTAAGCTCTGATCCACTAGTGATTCTTTAGACTTCGGCACAGGATTCATAGTACTATACATTTGATTCTCAAAGAAATCAGTAATATCATCAGATAACAAGTTCTCTAATTCTCATTATTATGAGATGCCTCAGGACAGCTTCTGAAGCTATGGCCGGCGACAGAACATATATTGCAATTAATATCCTGTTTATATTCATATTTAAAATGACCCAGACAGTTACATTTTGAACACTTCACTTTATTACAGCTATAAGCAAGATGCCTATTGTATTTATTTTACAAAAACCAAAAGGCAGTAGGATTTGGGTTTCCATAAATAATACTATTCAAATTGTCATACTCCTATATCTAAGGTAAGTAATATTTTATAGGGACTGGTGCTGTGTTTAGTAAATTCATATCCCAAAACTTCAGTAAAGACACTAAAAAAAGTATATACTCTCAAGCACTCCCAAATATTCTCACATGAGTTGGTTTCAAGACCAAGGAGAATAAACTCGAGGTACAAAGACCTAAATGATCAGTTAAGGGCACTAAGATTAACCAGATAAAACATAACGTTTATTTAGAAATATTCACTTAATATAAAAATGTTCTAAAATGAGTTTTATACCTGCAAATACACTGGTAAGGATAGTCCTAATCTCAATAATAATTTGGTGTTATATTATTGTAGTGTTTACTTAACCTTCATATTAAGCTGAAATATATAATATTCAAAGATTCCAGATGTGAGAATAAAATGACTGGTGTAATAAACAAGACTTGATAAGCAATACATCATAAGTGATTGACAAACATGTGCTCCAATCAGATAATAAAGGCAGGACAAAGCGGGTAATATAACCTTGAAAAAATGCCGGCTTGCTAAATTTGATAAAGCTACACTAGTGAAACGCGTCATGGGGATGGGGAACATATGGGGTTTGTTTTTTTAAACAATTGTTATTCTAACTTTAATTTTACTTACTATTAGGTGTTTGGCTAAATTTTACCTGCTCAATGAGTAACATAAATATTTCGATTGCATAATAGCGGATATGATGTTCATGGAACATATGATTGGTGTACTGATATACAAAATAAAATAAGTATAAGAAAAACCCATCAGAAATTGATTTCACCTGTGTTTCTAGAAACAATAACTCTAGGTCAAGGTTAGACAAGTTTTTAATTTCTGCGGAACGATTAAATAGAGTAAATAAAGTCCAAGTTATGGATTTTAGCTTCTCCAATCATGCTCCAGTACTTATGAAAATAGCTACTTAACTTAATACCTATAGTAGTAATAGATTTAATATTCCCTCATATCTTAATAATTCAATCAAATTAAAAAAAATTTACAAAATAAATGGGAAGAATATAATTTAAATAATAAATTTTACTTAAACAATAATCAAATTTATTGGGAAGCGGCCAAAGTAACTATAAAATCTGATATTATAACATATGTAATAAATCATAGAAAAGAACAGAAAAAAATAGAACTAGAACTTTCAAAAAGGGTTGCACTAACATTTAGTAATTTTAAAAACAAACCAAACATTAAGGTGCCGATTTATCAAGGGCCCCTGTTTCCACGCGAGCCTGAATGCTTGCTGGAAAATGGCAGTTATGAAGCAGCGGTCTTAAAACCACTGCTCCATAACTGGTCCGCCTGCTCTGAGGCTGAGGACATCAATCCGCCCAATCTCATATGATCAGGCTGATTGACAACACCTGATAGCGGCTGATTGGCCGCAAATCTGCAGGGGGCGGCATTGCAAAAGCAGTTCACAAGAACTGCTTGTGCAATGATAAATGCAGACAGCGTATGCTGTCGGCATTCAGCGATGTCTGTCAGACATGATACTCTACAGCGTATCTTGTTGGACAGACATTGATAATTCAGCCCCTAAGAATAAAGAAAGTTTTTTATTAGTAAAAGAGACAAGAGAGATATAGCTTCTTGGAAGGAAAAACAAGAGAAAAACTAACGGCTAGATTTAGAGTTCTGCGGCCAAAGGGGTGCGTTAGCTACGTGTGCTTTTTTTCGCCCGCACCTTTTAAATACCGCTGGTATTTAGAGTTCACAGAAGGGCTGCGTTAGGCTCCAAAAAGGGAGCGTATAGCATATTTACCGCCACTGCATCTCCAAATTCGTGCTTACGGACGAGGCCAGCTTCAAAAACGTGCTCGTGCACGATTCCCCTATAGGAAACAATGGGGCTGTTTGAGCTGAAAAAAAAACTAACACCTGCAAAAAAGCAACGTTCAGCTCCTAACGCAGCCCCATTGTTTCCTATGGGGAAACACTTCCTAAGTCTGCACCTAACACCCTAACATGTACCCCGAGTCTAAACACCCCTAACCTTACACTTATTAACCCCTAATCTGCCGTCCCCAACGTCGCCTCCACCTACCTACAATTATTAACCCCTAATCTGCCGACCGGATCTCACCGCTACTCTAATAAATGTATTAACCCCTAAAGCTAAGTCTAACCCTAACCCTAACACCCCCCTAAGTTAAATATAATTTAAATCTAACGAAATAAATTAACTCTTATTAAATAAATTATTCCTATTTAAAGCTAAATACTTACCTGTAAAATAAACCCTAATATAGCTACAATATAAATTACAATTATATTGTAGCTATTTTAGGATAAATATTTATTTTACAGGCAACTTTGTAATTATTTTAACCAGGTACAATAGCTATTAAATAGTTAAGAACTATTTAATAGCTACCTAGTTAAAATAATTACAAAATTACCTGTAAAATAAATCCTAACCTAAGTTACAATTAAACCTAACACTACACTATCAATAAATAAATTAAATAAACTACCTACAATTACCTACAATTAAACCTAACACTACACTAGCAATAAATTAATTAAATACAATACCTACAAATAAATACAATTAAATATACTAACTAAAGTACAAAAAATAAAAAAATATTTACAAACATTAGAAAAATATTACAACAATTTTAAACTAATTACACCTACTCTAAGCCCCCTAATAAAATATCAAAGACCCCCAAAATAAAAAAAATGCCCTACCCTATTCTAAAATTAAAATAGAAAAGCTCTTTTACCTTACCAGCCCTGAAAAGGGCCCTTTGCGGGGCATGCCCCAAGAAATTCAGCTCTTTTGCCTGTAAAAAACCCCCATACAATACCCCCCCAACATTACAACCCACCACCCACATACCCCTAATATAACCCAAACCCCCCTTAAATAAACCTAACACTAAGCCTAACACTAATCTCCCAACCTTATCTTCACCACACCGGGTTCACCGATTCGTCCTGGCTCCGATTTCTTCATCCAAGCCCAAGCGGGGGGCTGAAGATGTCCATGATCCAACTGAAGTCTTCATCCAAGCCGGAGCTCAAGAGGTCCATGATCGGGCTGAAGTCTTCATCCAAGCGGGAGCTGAAGAGGTCCATGATCGGGCTCCATGATCTTCTATCAAGCGGCATCTTCAATCTTCTTTCTTCCGGATCCATGGTCATGTCGCCGACGTGGAACATCCATCTTCACCGACGACTTCCCGACGAAGGACGGTTCCTTTAAGGGACGTCATCCAAGATGGCGTCCCTTAAATTCCGATTGGCTGATAGGATTCTATCAGCCAATCGGAATTAAGGTAGGAAAATTCTGATTGGCTGATTCCATCAGGCAAAAGAGCTGAATTCTTTGGGGCATGCCCCGCAAAGGGCCCTTTTCGGGGCTGGTAAGGTAAAAGAGCTTTTCTATTTTAATTTTAGAATAGGGCAGGGCATTTTTTTATTTTGGGGGTCTTTGTTATTTTATTAGGGGGCTTAGAGTAGGTGTAATTAGTTTAAAATTGTTGTAATATTTTTCTAATGTTTGTAAATATTTTTTTATTTTTTGTAACTTAGTTCTTTTTTATTTTTTGCACTTTAGTTAGTTTATTTAATTGTATTTATTTGTAGGTATTGTATTTAATTAATTTATTGCTAGTGTAGTGTTAGGTTTAATTGTAACTTAGGTTAGGATTTATTTTACAGGTAATTTTGTAATTATTTTAACTAGGTAACTATTAAATAGTTATTAACTATTTAATAGCTATTGTACCTGGTTAAAATATATACAAAGTTGCCTGTAAAATAAATATTAATCCTAAAATAGCTACAATATAATTATAATTTATATTGTAGCTATATTAGGGTTTATTTTACAGGTAAGTATTTAGCTTTAAATAGGAATAATTTATTTAATAAGAGTTAATTTATTTCTTTAGATTTAAATTATATTTAATTTAGGGGGGTGTTAGTGTTAGGGTTAGACTTAGCTTTAGGGGTTAATACATTTATTAGAGTAGCGGTGAGATCCGGTCGGCAGATTAGGGGTTAATAATTGTAGGTAGGTGGAGGCGACATTGGGGGCGGCAGATTAGGGGTTAATAAATATAATATAGGGGTCGGCGGTGTTAGAGGCAGCAGATTAGGGGTACATAGGAATAACGTAGGTTGCGACGGTGTACGGAGCGGCAGATTAGGGGTTAATAATAATATGCAGGGGTCAGCGATAGCGGAGGTGGCAGATTAGGGGTTAATAAGTGTAAGGTTAGGGGTGTTTAGACTCGGGGTACATGTTAGGGTGTTAGGTGCAGACTTAGGAAGTGTTTCCCCATAGGAAACAATGGGGCTGCGTTAGGAGCTGAACGCTGCTTTTTTTGCAAGTTAAAATAGCCCCATTGTTTCCTATGGGGGAATCGTGCACGAGCACGTTTTTTAAGCTGGCTGCGTCCATAAGCACCGCTGGAATTTAGAGTTGCAGTGGCGGTAAATATGCTATACGCTCCCTTTTTGGAGCCTAACGCAGCCCTTCTGTGAACTCTAAATACCAGCGGTATTTAAAAGGTGCGGGTGAAAAAAAGCATGCGTAGCTAATGCACCCCTTTGGCCGCAGAACTCTAAATCTAGCTGTTAATTTTTTATAGTAAATTATAAGATATGATGAAAATAATGGTATCTTTAGAAAATCCATTTAATGGCGAGAAAAACAGTATATAATATGTGGGTACAGTAAATGAGTAAGAGGAAAATTACAGCTAAACACAAACACCGCAGAAATGTAAAAATAGCCCTGTCCTTAAGGGAAAGAAATTGAAAAATGGCCTTGTCCTTAAGGGGTTAAACTTAGGTTTTTTTTAATTTCACAGGTAAGTGTTTATTCATTTTAAGATAGGGATATTGTAATTTTAATATCAAGTTAGGGGTTGTTAGGTTTAGGGGTTAATAGTTTAATTTAATTTTTTTGCGATGTGGGGGGCTGGCAGTTTAGGGGACAATAGGTTTATTTAGTGGCGGTGATATGGGAGGCCAGAGATTTAAGGGTTAAGAACTTTTAATAGTGGTGGCGATGTCTGGGAGCAGCGGAATAGGGATTAATAACTTTATTATAGTGTCAGCGATGTCGGGGAGTGGCAAAATAGGGGTTTATAGCTTTATTATAGTGGTGGGGATGTAGGCGGGCAGCAGATTAGGGGTTAATAAATTTTAAATAGTGTTTACGATGCAGGAGGGTGGCGGTTTAAGGATTAATAGGTAGTTTATGGGTGTTAGTGTACTTTGTAACACTTTAGTTATGAATTTTGTGAAACATTTTTGTGGCACAAAACTCATAACTACTGGTCTCAGATAGCGGAATGGATAGTGTCGATATAGGCTGGAACGCAAGAATTTTAGCTTCACCACACAACTTGTAATACCGGCGCCGAGGAAATCCCATGCAAAAACGTAATTTTTCGAGTGCGGGATTGACGTTGCGTTACAGGCGAAAATGCTTGCGGTATAGCTATACCGACACAACTTGTAATGGCTGCGTTACTGTTTTTACACGGAAATAGAAATTTTTTCAGCATTAAACGACTCATAATCTAGCCGAAATGTAAAGATTGTGCTAAATTGTTTGAAAATAGTTTTTCTAGATAAAGAAGAATATGGAAGGAATTTGAATAACTTAATCATTACAACATTAATATTGGCTATAAAAATGATTTTTAAATTGTGGATTGGAAATAAAGCTTCCATATAACCTGAGCCATCAATTGATTCTAGATAGATATGATCTATAATATAGTAGAGTACAAAATAATAAACTGTGAATAAAATAAAAAAAATAAAAAATGCAAACCCTTTGGGAGCTTGTTAGATCAATCCCAGCTTTATAAGGTTTTAGATCAAGATTTGATTATCTTTATTATGAGAGATAACTAGACAGCTGTGTATTTGTTTCTCATTCTTTATATTGTTGTGTAATAAATGCAAGTGAAACATAAAAAAAATTATGTATTCGATATGTGTTTGTCACGCCGCTCCTGTTGCCAGGGAAGCAGTGTTTGCTATGAGCGTGCAGCGATTACGTCATCGCCACATCTCTTTTCCCCTCTCAAGCCGGTTGGATCGTTTGAAGTTCTCCGTGGTGCGAATCGGCGCCTATGTAAGTACCTGCATAGCTTATATACACTGCCCAATTATAGGACTTACTGTCTGTGCTCCTGGGTGTTACTTATTGCTGGATTGCCTTATTGTTATTGAACTCTGCCTGTATGACCACTCTGCTGTTTAACCCCTGAATTGCTGGATTGCCTTATTGTTACTGAACTCTGCCTTTCTGACCATTCTACTGGTTTACCCCTGAACTGCTAAACTGCTGGATTACCTTTTGTTGCTGACCTCTGCCTGTTTCTGACCATTCTACTGGTTTACCCATGAACTGCTAAACTGCTGGATTACCTTTTGTTGCTGACCTCTGCCTGTTTCTGACCATTCTACTGGTTTACCCATGAACTGCTAAACTGCTGAATTACCTTTTGTTGCTGACCTCTGCCTGTTCCTGACCATTCTACTGGTTTTACCTCTGAATTAGTAAACTGCTGGACTACCTTTTGTTGCTGACCTCTTCCTGTTGCTGACCATTCTACTGGTTTACCTCTGAACTCCTAAACTGCTGGATTGCCTTTCTGTTGCCGAACTCTGCCTGTTTCTGACCATTCTCTGCCTTAACCTTAATGCTGTGAAGGACTACCCTGTCTACTGTGAGTACTGCTTACCTCATTTCATAAACTCACTTTATTCTGGGATATTTCCTTATCCTTCCATTTGACCCTGGGATAAGAAGACTACTTGCCAAGTTTGGTCTGATAGGGAAATATCTCACGAGCATTACAGTGTTTTTTTGTTTTTTGTTTTATTTATTTTTATTGATGTTCTTTGTAAGGCAAACAAAAGGTAACCATCAACTGGTAAAAATCAAACATTTACAGAACAAGTTATAAGATCAAATATTTACAGAACAAGTTATAAGATTAAACATTTACAGAACAAGTTACAAGTCAAATACAGTCAGAATTGCCTACAAAACTTTGGACCCACTGAAAGTCACATGAGGCCACTTTTGGACCTCTCAAGAAAGCAGTGCATGCGTATTCATAGTGGGATATTTTTAACAAAGGGAGACGGCTCTTGGGTCTCCGCTGAAGAACCTACTTTTTCGTTTTATGTGATCTATCTATAGATATATTACACAATGGAGATCTATTATAGTAATGAGTATAAGCTGCTGGGATTGTTTATAAGAGCTGTAGGAAAATAAATGTAAAATACTGGTATAAGCAGAAATTATAATTGATTGTGGGAGTTGAGGGACACTTCTAATCCATCAATTTAAGCAACATCATAAAGGCCATGCAGAACTCACTATTGTAAATAATAAAAGGCAATACACACACTGAGGTCAGCTATTGTTATTTGTTGTAACAATATACAATAACATAATATTGCTGGCAAGGGAAGACAGCAGTCTCATCTTATGTAGTGGGGCAGAGTATAGATAATAGTAACCCCACGCATAAAGGGCAAAAATTATATGACTCAGGGTTAGCGTAAACTTAGGTTTAGTAGGTAGGTAATTAACAAGGCTAAAAAGTAACTTCCAGGATTGTTCTAGGATCTCCCACCAGAGAGTGTGTCACATGATGTTGGAAATTAACTTTTACTGTAAAGCAGCTAGTAGGTGGGAATTACTTAGGTATCTCTCAATATGCCGCCTTGGTATTAACTTAAGTAAGGTTTTAAATCTGCTATCTCGGCCGCAGACAGCAGGCTCATAGGTTGGGCCCTGGTGATGTATTCAGACCCTGGAGTGGCAAAAATAACCTCATTCACCAAAGGTACTAGTATCTAAGAGAGCCAGGAGATATACGTGGAAGACATCGTTACACAGTAAATACCAATCCAACATTAAACAAAATAACCTCCTTCTATAACATCCTGCATTGTATATATAACAGTATAACGATACAGACGCATCCTAGGGATAATTAGCCCCCAACTATATACATTCACTGAAATAGGAGAATTAATGCAGACAAACCATGGCTGGCTTGGGAAATAGTAAAATGCAGTGGGACTGTCATCAACTTTCAATAGGTAAAGACAGAGTACAGGTGGGGCATAACTAAGTGAATAATCAGGGTGTAATACAGGCTAAAGGCATCATATAAGCAAAAAGCCCCTAAAGTCCCAGTCCATAGTAACATACAGAGCAGCTTGAAATATGAGAGTCTCACAAACATCCGTCAGATGAGCCATCATTAAAGTAAACAAGACCCTATGTAACTTATGGTTTTCTAAGAAGCAGGGGCAGTCATATCAGTTTAGAACCTAGCCAATGAATAGATGTAGTTGATTAAAGTCCGTTTTCAGGACGTCCAGGTCGCTACCAAACCTGCAGTGTTGATCCTATCTCAGATCCCTTTGTATGTAGGCCTAGCCAATCCCAGACTGCCTCCATTCTGATATAGCCCCTGGCTGTTTTGTAAGGGGGGTATGTACCAGATTATGCCTCCAGCAAGCAGCGCATATGCTTTTCAAGGCAAGAGTCCTCAGTGTTTTCAGTCCTTAGGGCCGAAGTCATTGGTCCGCTATCGATGGGGCCAGAAATGCTGTACTGCCCAGCTGACGATTTCGGAACTGAGGCTTTCCGGAGGAATCTTCAGACAGAGTCAGTTTGTTTTTCAGCTCAACACTGTAAAGTATAGGGCTTCTCTGGACTACGTAGTATGGGTTATCAGTGTAACTGGGACCCGTTGCAATCGGCACCTGGGCAGAGGTCAGCGTGCACATCGCCTCCTGTTCAGAAGGTGGGTTTAGTGAAAAACACTCGCCAATGAGCTTATGGAGACTCCGATAGTGATCATCAAGCAGCGCAAGTATTGCTGATTCTAGGGCCTTTCCGTCCATGGTTATTTCTGTTGAGTGCGTGGCGGCGGGTTTTAATAAATGTGAATACTGTTGCACAGTGAAACAAAGTGCCCCCTTCTAAATACAAGGTCCAGTAAGTGCACCTTCGAGCATCTATCCTATTGTAGGATGTCGTAACCTCAGAGTTTGGGGGGAGGCAGCCCCAAATCTTTGCTTCAGACTCAACACAGGGTCACTTCTTAGCATCCATGCGGCTAATTATAAGAATGGCTGACAAGTCTGTGATAGATCTTGGCACACATCTTTCCCATAGAGCATAGGCAGAAACACGGTAAAATCCTCAATATTGAGCATATATCAGTTCCCAGCTAGTCAAATGTCCTCTGATGAGTAGAAAATAGCATTATTTCTGAAGAAAACTTATATTAAGACACTCATAGCCCAGGAGCTTCACAGAGACGCGTCTTGCCGCTATGAGAGTAGGCTCCACCCCCCCGCATTACAGTTTTATCATTTTAGAATTGTAAACTGTAAAATATTTTCAATAAAGAAATAAAAAAAAAAATAAGTATTCAAACTAAATACAGCAACTACTGCAAAACATTAAGTATACATATTGATACCGAAAGGGAGGCAATTATAGCTACTTTGTATACCTAATTGAAAGAAAAATATTCAGTCGATAAATGGTATTGAATGGGCGAAATATAAAAGCTGATACTGTGCTGAATACCGGAATACATGGATGTTTTTGTAAAAAGTACCTTTCAAGCACAAATGGTGACATGCAGTAAATATTGGGTAGAGTCGTTTGCTTATACACATTTATATACATGGGTCAGTAGTAAATACATTTAAGATTCCATTAATTGAACCTCACCTAAACTACATACAACGGTACAATCTAGATTAATTTCCTATGTGTATAGATCTATGTTCTCAGCATATTAAACACCTATACTCTCAGCATATGGGGCCCGATCCGATATAAATCGTCACCCGGAAAAGCCGGCGACGCCAAATTTTGCGCTGGTTTGGTATCACATATACGGCGTAACATAGAAGTTACGCTTGTATATTTCTGCCTTCGGCCGTATTTTTTTGGCCCATAGACAGGTATACCAAACCAGCGCAGTTTGGTATCCAATATACAGCGTAAGGACTTACGTGGCGAAAATGGAGAAATCTTACTCCATTTTCTTTTTTTTTTTAATTTTTTTTATTTGAGGTTTGTAGAAAGGCATACAAAGAAAATAGGTCAGTAGAGCATAATACAAATATTAGGATACATATAATACATGACATAATAATTTGTTCCTGCACAGAAAAGACCTAGTATAAAAAAACAGGATGCCTAATGTACTGTCAACCTCCAAGGTGACACATGAGGCCACTTTTGGACCTCCACTATAGATGGTCAAGTTATAGGAGGTTATTGTTTACATAGGAGACCACTTTTGGATCTCCAATAATAGACCTCTTTTTTTTTTTATTGTTAACATATACTTATTCTAACTTTTTTTTTAAATGAACATAGTAGGAAAAACAAAGAGGGAGCCAACTGCAGGAATATGCTATACCAATCAAATTAGCGATTAGAAAACTTGATGTTACTTTATAGTGGGAGTAGAGGGATTATGTATTTGTCTTCTTATAACTACCCCTTTGATATAAACTATGGTCAATAATGCTTTAGGGCCTCTTAGCCACAGTACTATAGCCCAGTGGGAGAGAATTATAAAGGGGATGGAATAAGTTAGTAGAAAAATTAGTTTGACAGGCCCTCTGTTACTGCCATATTTAAGGCTGGGAAGCGCTCTCTCGGCCGCTGACATCACACCCCAATACCAGAATAGCAGTAGGTGATCAAATAACAACAAATGTTGCTCCGCCTTCAGGCCAAGTACAAAAGGAGCCCTTTATGCTAGGGGGTTTTACTGAGAGTACAAATGAATTCAGTAGGGAACTTTAAGCACCTTGTACCCACTCTTCAGTGTGAGCGCCTAGGTATATAAGGCTGACATGGCGTATGGTGTGTCACGGGACTAATTATGGGGTATAGATTTTGATGCTGGGGCCTAATCATGTTACAGCTCTACCATCTGTAATAGCCTGTCTGAGCTAAGGGGTCAGGGAAGGGAAAAGACTGACTTGTTGGGTTGCCCAAGGTAATAAAGCAATGGTAATAGTCATATACTACTAGAGAGTTACAAATAAATAGCTGTTCCCCTACTAAGAAACATATCTAGCAAGCAATCTGTGTTTACTGAGCAGAGATGGCCACTACTATATGTAAATATAGGACAATAGAGCATATTAGCATTAAACTTCTAGATCCCACAGAAATTTTAACTTGTCAGCCAATCAATTGGAAGAATCTAAACCCCTGGGCTTAAGAGGTAATATAATATAAAATTAAAATATATATATATATGTGAGGGATGGATGGGGACTTGGATTTATAGGAGCAACCTTTGTCAAAATTAAATAATTGATAGATTCCTCAGTGAGGTTAAGGGTGGAGAGTTAGTGTGGGAAGGTTGATCTATAATGGATTAGTTATAAGTGGCCATTATGGAGTTAGTTAATCCATTAGTTTTACCTAAAGGATAGACATATTGTTACCACCAACGGAAAAGAAGAATCACAAACAAGGGGCAATAGAGGCTATTGTAAGTGAGCATATTGCTGTGCATCATAGTAGTGTAGTGTAGCTACATCCCAAAACACATTGAACTTCTGTTGAGCAGGTGACAAACAGAAACCTTACACAGAATAACATTAGATAAGGCATGTAGTATGGGTATCATAAAGTCCTCTAAACAGCTTAAATCAAGAGACTTAGGGAGAGCATGGGGTGAAATATAACTTAAGACAAACAGGGACAGACCACAACTGTTAATATAACTTCAGACAAAAAGTCCTCATGAGCATTAGAATTTATGAAACAACTTCAAAACTGTACATATGTTAGCAGGGGTATCGCTTAGCTGCAGTAGCTGGTTACTATTATTCTAACGATCTTAACGTTCCCAATTCTGCAACATAAGTAAAAGTCTCGGTTCACTCCTTTCTTTCATCCCACTCCATGTCTCACGTCTAGAAGGGAACTGTTAAGGGTATGGGTCCCCAAATAAGGTGGGTGCCATTTCAGACAAATGAGTTCTTGCAGGTAACTTGAGTTCACATAATTTGTAAGTAAAAGGCGTAGATCTCTAACTGTGGAGCCTCTGCTCCTAGACATAGTTGTAAGGGAGTTGTCAAAATCATGCTCACCCCGCAGTGTAGTGAAATCGGAGGCTGCGATGCTGGTAAATGTCCCTCTCTGCTTCTGCTGGCTATTCCGGTCTCCAACTACGGAGCTTCCGCTCCTGGGCATAGTTATGAGGGAGTCATTAATATCATTTTTACCCCACAATGTAGCAGAATCGGAGGCTGCGATGCTAGCAAATGTCCCTCTCTGCTTCTCCTGGTTATTCCGGTGTGCCGACAGCATGTTGTAAAGGCAAGCAGTCTCTTCTGTTGCAGCAAGGGAGGTTGCCACCGATGCATTCATTGATTGCCCAGTAAGTTTCTTCTTAGCACAGGTTAGGGCTCCCGAGGCCACAGAAACCTCCTGCCTGGGTTCAAGGATGGGTAGCGGGTCATTTTTGGTGATGCTGGTGCAACCTATTCGATCATAGGAGCAGAGGGCAAGAGCAGAGATCGGACCACTCATGAGCTCGTCTTCACAGTCCCTTGTTGGTACATCCAGAGTTTTAGGTCGTTCTCCCTCCACGTTCTCTGGAAGTAAAAGGAGTTTACAGAGCTCTTTCTCCAAACTGTAATAATGATCTCGTATCGCCTGGGTTATTGAGTGTTCCCATTTGTCTATGTTCTCCATTATCTCCACGTAATTATATTATGCTGGTTTAGAGTTCCTTCCCGTAGCTGCTTTGAAAGAGTAGATGATTCCTACAATTGGATGAGAAAGATTCTTACAGAGTCTTGCGGGATATCACTGTACCATAACGACAAGGGCACGCTGGGTCCCTGCCGGGGGGTTAAATTATAGGCCGCAACCCTTATAGTTTTCCGGTAGACTAGAGTGAGCTCCAAATCTGTAAAATAATGATATCCTTTGAAAGGGCTTTCTCTGCTGAATTAAATAAAGGTACTAATAGTACTCGATGGAGCATTAAAGTTGGTCTTGTGAGCAGATTGATATGGTGAGATGAAGCAGCAAGCAATCTAGCGACCTGTCATGGCCGCAGCCCGGAAGTTCCCCATCTTACTCCATTTTCACCTCGCCATAAATTGCAGGCGTAGTAAGCCTTACGCTGTGTATTGGAGCCCCGTAACTCCCTAAACTAGCTGCAAAATAAAACCTAACACCTAACGCATGCGCAATGTCTATCTACCTGTCAACCGCGATCCCTAATAAAGTGTTTAATCCCTAAACCGCCGCTCCCCAACCCGCCGCCACCTACATTAAATGTCTATACTTTTAGCGCTGTAAGACAACATTGAACCTACTATTAAATGTCTAACCCCCTAATGTGAGCCCCCTACACCGTCGCCACCTACATTAAAATTATTAACCCCTAATGTAATCCCCCTACACCGCCGCCATCTATATTAAAATTATTACCCCCTAATGTGAGCCCCCTACCCCGCCGCCACCTATTTTAACTATATTACCCCCTAATCTAATCCCCCTACACTGCCGCCACCTATATTAAATGTATTAACCCCTAATCTAATCCCCCTACACCGCCGCCACCTATAATAAATATATTAACCCCTAAAATACTAAAATGTCCCTACCCTAAACTAAATTAAAAATAGCCCTGAAAAGGGCTTTTTGCGTGGCATTGACCCAAAGTAACCAGCTCTATTACCAGCCCTTAAAAGGGCCTTTTGCGGGGCATTGCCCCAAAGTAACCAGCTCTTTTACCAGCCCTTAAAAAGGCTTTTTGCGAGGCATTGTCACAATGTAATCAGCTCTTTTGTCTGTAATCTAAATCCCCCTACACCGCCGCCACCTATAATAAATGTATTACCCCCTAATCTAATCCCCCTACACCGCCGCCACCAATATTAAAATTATTAACCCCTAATCTAATCCCCCTACACCGCCACCACCTATATTAAATGTATTAACCCCTAATCTAATCCCCCTACACTGCCGCCACCTATAATAAATGTATTAACCCCTAAAATACTAAAATGTCCCTACCCTAAACTAAATTAAAAATAGCCCTGAAAAGGGCTTTTTGCGTGGCATTACCCCAAAGTAACCAGCTCTATTACCAGCCCTTAAAAGGGCCTTTTGCGGGGCATTGCCCCAAAATAACCAGCTCTTTTACCAGCCCTTAAAAGGGCTTTTTGCGAGGCATTGTCACAAAGTAATCAGCTCTTTTGTCTGTAATCTAAATCCCCCTACACCGCCGCCACCTATAATAAATGTATTACCCCCTAATCTAATCCCCCTACACCGCCGCCACCTATATTAAATATATTACCCCCAATCTAATCCCCCTACACCCGCCGCCACCTATATTAAATGTATTAACCCCTAATCTAATCCCCCTATACCGCCACCACCTATATTAAATTTATTAACCCCTAAAATACTAAAATGTACCTAAGTCTAACCCTACAAATAGCCCTGAAAAGGGCCTTTTGCGTGGCATTGCCCCAAAGTAACCAGCTCTATTACCAGCCTTTAAAAGGGCCTTTTGCGGGGCATTGCTCAAAGTAACCAGCTCTTTTACCAGCCCTTAAAAGGGCTTTTTGCGGGGCATTGTCACAAAGTAATCAGCTCTTTTGCCTGTAATGTAATCTAATCCCCCTACACCGCTGCCACCTATATTAACTATATTAACCCTAATTATAGTAGGGTTAATATAGTTAATATAGTTATTATATTATATATATTAACTATATAAACCCTATCTAACACTAACACCCCTAACTTAATTATTATTAAAATAAATCTAAATAATATTAATAATATTAACTAAATTATTCCTATTTAAAACTAAATACTTACCTATAAAATAAACCCTAAGATAGCTACAATATAATTCATAATTACATTGTAGCTATTTTAGGGTTTATATTTATTTTACAGGTAACTTGGTATTTATTTTAACTAGGTACAATAGCTATTAAATAGTTAATAACTATTTAATACCTACCTAGTTAAAATAATTACCAATTTACCTGTAACATAAACCCTAACCTAAGTTACAAATACACCTACACTATCAATAAATTAATTAAATAAACTACAAATATCTAAACTAAAATACAATTAAATACACAAAACTAAATTACAAAAACAAACAAACACTAAATTACAAAAAATAAAAAAGATTACAAGATTTGTAAGCTAATTACACCTATTCTAAGCCCCCTAATAAAATAACAAAGCCCCCCAAAATAAAAAAATGTCCCTACCCTAATCTAAATTTCAAAAGTCTCAGCTCTATTACCAGCCCTTAAAAGTGCCTTTTGTGGGGCATTGCCCCAAAGTAATCAGCTCTTTTGCCTGTAAAAAAAGAACAACCCCCCCATTACAACCCACATACCCCTACTCTAACCCACCCAATCCCCCCTTAAAAAACCTAAATCTAACCCCCAAGTGCTCCTTACCTGTCCTGAAGACCGGCAGAGAAGGTCCTGTTCCAGGCGGAGAAGTCTTCATCCAGGCGGCGACATCTTCTTCTTCCAGGATCCAGCCGGCGCGGAGCAGAGGAGTTGAAGACCAATGACCGCGGAGCTGAAGACCGTCCATCTGGAACTAAAGACCGGCGATGCTGGAACTGAAGATGGGCGACGCTGGAACTGAAGACCGGAGCTGGAGCATGAAGGATCCTCTTCATATGATCGCCGCCGTACACTGAATAGGAATTCAAGGTACGCAATTAAAAATGGCGTCCCTTGAATTCCTATTGGCTGATTTGAGCCTTCTAATTCAAATCAGCCAATTGGATGCAAGCTACTTTAATTCTATTGGCTGATTTGAATAGCCAATAGAATAAGAGCTACTGTAATTCTATTGGCTGATTAGAATAGAAGGTACATAGATGACATCCTTATAGTGTGGAAGTGGACAATTGAAGACCTAGAACACACTATAAATGTGATGAATAATAACATCATGAATCTAAATTTCACATATGAAATAAGTAAAACCAACATCCATTTTTTAGATCTAAACATCAGTGTAGAGAAAGGAAGGCTCTCAACTTCAACATATTTCACGGAAGTAGACTGTAGTAATTACATCCACCAAACTAGTTGCCACCATCAGAGATGGAAGTCAAATATCCCAAAAGGCCAACTCATGAGAATTAGGAAGAACTGCTCCCACATCGAAAAAGGGAGGGAGCAATCAAAAATTCTGAAAGAGAGGTTCTTAGACAGGGGATACGATGAGAGCACTATAAACAATACAATACAGGAGGTGGAAGTAATGGACAGAAGATCTATGTTGAATTATAAGCAGAAAACACATGATGAGGGCACACTATTAGAGGTGCCTTTTATCACTGAATACAGCGAGAACAGATTCTAGACATGTGCGATTCATTTCGGATCGATTTGGAAATTCGGCCGAATTCGTAAAATTCGGGATTCGTATCGATTCGGATTTCCGAATTAAAATAGTGCCGAATTTACCGAATAAATCCGAATTAGTTCGGATTTATTCAGATTTATTCGGTAGATTCGGATGGCCATGGATTACACTAGTATTGTACAGTATATTAGGTTATATCACTCTACTATGGGTTACACCTAATATACAGTACATAATACTAGTCTAATACACAGCACATCCCACCGAATTCCGAATTTCCGAATATCCAGCCAAATTTATTCGAATCCGAATGAATCCGAAACAAATCCGAACCGAATTGATTCAAATTATTCCGAATTTGAATCGATCCGAACCGAAATTCGAAAAAATCAGAATCGATCCGAACTGAACCGAACCAAATTTTTTCGCCATGCACATATCTAACAGGTTCTTAATAGAAAGAATCATAAGAAAACACTGGCATTTCCTTAAAGAGGACAATATCATTGGAAATGATCTAAATGTATCTCCCAGGTTTATTTACCGGAAAATGAAAAATCTAAAAACTATCTTTGCACCAAGTATCCCTATGACCCCTAAAAACAAAACAAATGATATCTTTGGTCAACAATTGAAAGGCTTCTTCCCATGTTACTCATGCAAAGGGTGTAAACATGGTAAGAAAATGCATACTTTCAAATCAAAGGTCACAGAAGAATCTTTCAATATGAAAGAAATGATAAGATGCCAATATACTGGCGTCATATATCTGATTGAGTGTGGCTGTGGACTCCAGTATATAGGGCAAACCTCTAGGAAACTTAAAGACAGGATACGTGAGCATTTGCTCCAGATAAAATGGAGAAAAGAGGACTTCCCCCTATATAAACATTTTAAAGAAGTCCATAACAGCAACAGCAAAACTCTCAGATATATGGGAATAAGTAAACCTAAGAAAAACTGGAGAGGGGGGGAATTTGAGAAGCAACTTCTGAGGGAAGAGTCCAAATGGATTTTTAATTCGGATTGTACATTCCCAAAAGGCTTCAATAGCAGTACAGAGGTATTTCATCTGCTATGAAAATCGCTCAGATAATTTGTGTATGATATTCTTCACATTTTCCATCCAAAAGAACCTATATGGGGACCCTGATCAAGGGCACACACATAATTTGACCACAAATGAATCTCTCTGAAATGGACATCATTTCGACCCCTGACTCAATATAATATACATTGGGCTAGGTACCAATTACTAAATGTAAACCTAAACTTACCCATTTACAGATAGAAAAGGTATAATTAACTGTATATTATTATATCATTTTTGAAGATTATATATGGCTCAATTTGAATATGATAGATAATGGTCTTTACTACCACCAAACAATCACAATTTGGAAATGTTATGCTCATTGACATATACCATCTAACAATGATATCTAAGTGTGGTTAGGCTTTTTACATAAGCTGTTATCTTAGACATAGCAATATATATTCCAACATCGGGCAATTATATTGCTCTAATGCAGCACACAATGGGGAAACCTGCCAAATATTATATAAGACATACTTTTCCAAATATTTTAGTAATAAGCACTGTACCATGGATATATAATGTTTTATTGTATATGATACATAATGATTTTTTATCTTGGACATTAAATCACAATCTTGGTGATGCTATATTCATGGATATGTAACACTTCAATGATATCTTAGTATGGTTATGCTTAAGTTGTTTTTATATCATGATAACCCAATCTAACATCAGGTATTCAAAATGATTCAAATAATTTATTGGAATAATGGGGGGGGCGGAGCCAACAGCCGAAATGATCAGACATATGTCTTCTGAGCTCCTAGGCCATACCTAACTAAAGAAACTAAATATAGAAATAAAATGAGCTAAATTCATATCAAATTATCTATCAGACGATCTATAAGGGAAAGACACTCTACCTGACTAAATCTGGGATGCTAACCCCGTGTTTAGCTCCCTCACTATAGAGAGCTGCTATACCGCGTGAGGCTGGATACTTGGGCCTACCACTGCTGTTATCGGTCATTAGGTCTGAGCCTGAAACTGCTTTCAACATGGAAGAGACCCTGGAGCTACTCTGCACCTTATTACAAGGTCTGGACCAGCAGATAACAAGCTGCTACACTGATCTCACAGATACGCTGAGCACAGCAATGAGGGGAATACCCAGAAGCCTGCCCGGAGACACGCTTTACGAGCCCCCCTTGCCTTTGACAACACGACGCCAATTACCACTGCAATACAATGGCGCTGAGGCTCTAGCTTGCCCTTCACGGGGCCGATTCTGTATGGGGCCAGCTGATCGTGCAACACTCGTGGTTAATACCGCAGAAGTACCAGAACGGATATATCAGAAGGAGGGGCTGGGGCAGCCATTAGACCTGTCGGCTGTTGTTAACAAGGAGGTACCTAGCTACTGCGATGGAGATCTATTGCCTACTATTCTGCTGACACAAGTTTGCGTCCGGGAACCTGATGCTTCCTCCTTCTGGGGGCATTTCGTCACAGACAAGATGCAAGATTTTAACCGTGCTCCAGTGGATGGTGAGACCTTATATTCAAAACTCACAAACACCCCTATCCATAGTCATGGTGTCGGATACATGCTTTATTTATGCCTGAGTGGGGATTACACTTTGCCGCTGATTTCTGCCCTAGCCTGTTCAGACGATACAACGGGTATAGACTCGCTTCACAGGAGCGGTGTGGGGTGAATACGGAGAGAGCAGTGACTATCTCTTTTTACTGGGATTGTCTCTCATCCATGGATCTAGTTAGACACTTTTGGCTCAAAGTTGGCAATATTTTTGCCCTCATCGATTGAAATACTGCTGCCCTGTT
Source organism: Bombina bombina (assembly GCF_027579735.1). Classification (NCBI taxonomy): domain Eukaryota; kingdom Metazoa; phylum Chordata; class Amphibia; order Anura; family Bombinatoridae; genus Bombina; species Bombina bombina. The sequence goes on along the minus strand of NC_069506.1, from coordinate 274,616,406 downwards.
GGTACTTATAAGTCACCTGCTCCTATATGTTTATAAGAGTCCTATAATGAATATGTGAGTTTCCTAATTGATTGTTTACATACTGTTTTTTGACTTATTTAGGCCAGTGCTTCCTACAGATGCATTGTTTTTCATACATTTTTTTCTCCCTCATGTTAGATTTAAGCGGGCATTAATAACAATCTGTTTTAAATGTGTACTATGTCATTAGTCCAGCAGCAGCTGAGACTTATGGCTTCCTCGTTATCACCAACGCATTCATTATGAACTTGGTATAGCTCCTTCTGACACAACAACTCCAATACTGTGCATTTGATCAGGTATAGGGTGAGGCCCTTTTGAGCATGTATAATAAAGGATTTATTCACTGTAACGTGAATTGCCTATTGTTGCTGTTACCCGGATGCTTCCATTACTATGAACTGGGTTTGACATTGTTTGTAGAAAGGTGTATAATTTAACTTTAAAATTGGCTATTTTTTCATGTCTGAACTCCTAGCATAGATCCACCATGCTTGAAATGTCTATATGTTGTTTGCAGTTTGTCTATGTATATAGCTGTGCACTCATCTACAGTGAGAATAGTACCATGACATTCCTCACATTTATATTCATATATCATAATCAAAATTTGCATGGACTTAATAGTATGAAGGTTATCTATGTAGAGTGTAAATCAGCACACATGAATAGTGTCTCCCTGTTCTGTTTGATTTGGCTGAATTATCAACACTTGTCCACTATCTATGTTAAGATCACAAATATGGTTGCTTACACTACTTCATGAGAATTATAAGATATGTTCTCATTTTAGTTAATTTAAACTAGATTTAACATACGCTTATCCCACTCCATCCGTATAAAGTCCCTTATTTCGAAGCTAAATGTTTGCACTGCGTACATTTAGAAATAGAGATATGCCTATGGTGTCATATCTGGATGTATCCCGATCGTATAACAACAACTTAGACACAGAAGTGCACCTCATTGAATTGTTTATAACAATCCATTTTATCCCATATATTTATGTCTCATGCATTGCTGCATTAGCTTGGGATGTCAATATGGATATGGAAAATTGCTTTATTTTGTGACATATTTCCAGGTCTATCTGCTGTAATGATATATGTTTGACAAGCTAGGTCTGCTTTCCATGAAACGGTCTCTTAGAAATACAGAGACGCCACATCTTACCATTTACTTTAATAGTGATTATATATCTCAAGTTGATTATGGTTATATATTTTGTGCCCTAACCATGCGTAATCCTCTACAAATATATGTTAGAGGGACTTTTCACTTTAGGAAACATAATAGTCAGTGACTCTCAGGTCTAGTCAGCCATATTTGTTCATAAAAGCCCCTAATGGAGTCTGAAACATGACTGGGTTACATATTATGTTCAGGGATGTGGATCCAAGCCATATCTCAGGCAGATGGAAATGCTGCACTGCTATATTGTACCCTATTTAGTTTGACTAGACTAGACGACCTGTGCCTAATTGATTAACCCCTATAATTTATGCCAGCATAACTGTCTTATATTATCAGTGTTATTAACTGTATATGTTCCAATATTCTGTGTATTTAGCGTTATGAATGGTTGCCAACCTGCACTATCATTGGTTTTGTCTCTACTATGCTCACACTATCTTATTTGCCTTCATCACTCTATTATGTGGGTAAGTAACTTATAGATATTGACACAATGGTTACATGTAATATGCCATTACCTCCACTGTCTCTACACTTACTGGTCATGTGTCAAATAATACATTTTTGCTTTAAGCCATATATGTTCAATTGCATTTTGGTATTACACTACTCCCAAGAGCTACTATGGCCCTGAATTAAGATATTTGAGGAATTCTTTTATTCCTACTTAAGTCATATATAATTTAAGTATCAACCTTAGAGTTTTCCTATAGAGCCCTTTTTGCAGTAATATGCTGCTGCCTTTTAACGGTAACATGCCAGCTATGGGTTACGTTTACCCAGCCCTGCTATGTAGCGACAATATAGTGCATATATGACATTATCAGCTCCACTGTGCTATGGCATTAGCATGCTTTTATAAGTGTATAGCTTACATATAGTGGATATGTTTGTTCTGCAATTAGGACACCTTATTTGTATATTACACTTAATGCACAAGATGTAACTGTTTCGTATCTTCTCAACTGTTATTAGACACCAGAATGAGAAAGGTTTGTTCTCATATTTACAAGACATAACTGTTTAATATCTTCTCAAATGTTATATGGAAGGTGTATCATGTATCATACTCCATTTCAGACAGTCGACACGTTTTATACGCAATGTTTGGATAAGTTTATATATTACCTGTTTCATTACTCTTTAGGTCAGTTCTGAACACCTATGTGAAGTTCTACCTCTGTGACATGTATGCATTTGTTTGTAGTTTATTTAAGTAACTTTTGAGTCTCCCTGAATGTATCAGCAGTGTAACCTTTTGCCACTACTTAGCTACTCCACCTAGTGTTATGATGTCACTTTGCCCCACTGCTTACTCCTAAGTAGACTAATTCTCTAAGGCATATCTAATTTATCTTATCTAATTCATAATCCAGCAGCCAGACCTACGGTCTCTACGGTCGGGCCCTCCTAGGCCCACCCCAGGTACCCGGTACCCTATGCTACTTATACTTACTTATATATGGCCCCGCCCTCCCACCCCTTTTCCTATACATATAGCGGTGCTTACCCGCTGAATATCCCCCTCCCCCTATATATCTCGGCCCAAGAGTGGCTGATTCTTCTGTTAGCCCTCCACAAGCTGACATTTTGGTCTTAGGTAATATTTTATTAGAATGTGGAGTTCATACGCTGATATTATAAAAAGAAGTTCTATTTTATCTCGCCAAAGATATTGTCTATCTACAAAATCAGACTTGAAATGTATTTTATCTTGCTGTATGTGCATATTGCTTTCTCAATATGCCTATGTATAGACAATGTATTTTTTTTCTTTGTTGTAACTTCTGCCTTAGGGCGAGTCCTTGTTTAGATGATATATGCTTTAACTTCAATAAAAAAAATAATTAAAAAAATAAATAAATAATTTATTGGAATAATAAACATGAATAAAACCCGCAAACATCACTTATGTAAAGGTATTGAACTTATATTAATGAACCTGGGTCTTAGATATATATATCCCATTCAAATTCTAGACAGCAGTCTTCCGTCTCTATTTCGGCGCAATGTGCCGAATAAAGGATTACCGCCAAAGCCCGAAAGTGAAACTCCAGAAGTGCAATAACATGATATGACGTCACTTCCGGTTTCAATTCGTCAACGGCCTATTTACACATCCGGGTCGCATATTGGTATCATTTGAATAGTTTTGGCGCCAGTAATTTCGGCGCGATTTTTTGGGAAACAACAATTGGAGGAAATATTTTATTTAAGGTAGGATATTCATAAGCCGATATCAGTCTTGAGAAAGGTCCCTAAGGATCTAAACGCGTAGACTACTGATATAACGGCTCAGGTTCTATTTTTGATGAGTTCATTACCTATTTTTGCACAATTGTAGTAGCATTATTGCACTATGTTTGTTTACTTTTTTTGTATAGGATACTGAAGATATTTTATGCTATGGGAATACCTCACTTGGACCAGAAACATCTATAGAGGAAGCAATTACAAAGCATCATATTTAAGGAAAAACTTGTTAAGGAAAAACTTGTAAGGATATATTTATTTAGGATAAACTTCGGGTATATGAAGTATTTTTGCACAGTTTAGGATCCAAGAACAGTCTGCCTGGACACATTTTTTGTGACATTTATTGTGAGATAAACGTTCACACATTTTTTAGGTGTACACCATTTGTTACAAGCACAATAATTTTGGCTGAACTCATATTTTTTATTGTCTATTTTTGATATATATATATATATATATATATATATATATATATATATATATATATATTTGTAGCACTATTTTTTGGATTAATCACAAACCCTTGGATTTATCACTGAATATATTTGGACATTAATTTGGACTCATTTGGACATCAATTAACACTATATAATTTTGTATTCACTATAATTTTGTTTTCACCACACTTTGTATTATAACCTTTATTGGTTGAATTTTTATATTATTATGAATTTTTATGCTATATAGTTGTCTTTGAGGTTACCGCATATAGGGCATTGTGCACAGCACAATAGGAATTGTATAGAGGCAGCCGCTCATAGGGCACTGTATCACTTACTCTATCTACCCTCTGACATATGAATAGTCTGCATAGGACATAGAACCACGCTTTTTATAGAGAACTGAGGAACCCGGAAGGAACCCCGGTTACAGTTTTCATCTCTCATTTTATCAATGGGAATTTTTAGAAGTTTTTAGGATATATGTACATATATTTTAGGTTTAGGATTTAGAATACATATATTGTATGTTTAGGATTTAGAATAAATATATTATTTCAAATTCATCACCATCCATTCTTATTTGTTATTTTCGTTTTCCCGTCTACCCCACCTTCAGCTAGGAACCCCAATGGGGGTTTTGCAAGCGCTCCTTCATAGCCATATACTGATTCCTATTTAAGATCTGGTTGAGAGATCTTGCAATTAGGAGCTTGTGTGGTAGCATTTTTGGCGCTGGTGATATCCCTTTACGGATGTTTCTTTTTCACTTCACATGGTGACTACTATGGGCGTGTAAGTACCCATTAGTGTCGGAGGGTTTCCTATACAGATTGGTAAATACACCCCCTCCCTTTTGTATAATTTCCAAGTCCAAAAAAGTCACTTTTTCCTAACTTTTACCTTGACAACCTGCTTACTAGCCCGGCCTTACAAGCAAAGTTGAGAAGCCCAAGAACTGTCTGCAGTTCCCTAATGATTATTGACTGTGCTGAGGCTACTTTCCTGACTGTATCCAGCATTCAATGAACTTTATCCTCGGGTAGACGACATAGCCTTGCAACAGTGTCTATCTCTATCCCGAGAAATTTCAACTTAGTACAGGGAACTTGGGTCTTATCTTCCGTTAGGGAACCCCAAAGTCAGACATCAGGCCCCGCATTACGGCCATCAGCCTAGTACATTTGTTGGACTTGGCACTGCCCACCAGCAAGAAGTCATCTAGGTAGTATGCAACTGTGCCACTTTTTGCTGCTGTGACTACTGCCAAGTGCAGCAAGGTACTAAATGTCTTAAAGTATGTGCAGGACTTAAGCTAGGGAAATCTCCCGGCCCGGATGGATACACAGCGCGATTTTACAAAACATACCAAGTCATTTTAGCCCCCCTGCTCTGTAGAGTGTTTCAGGAAATTATGCAAAAGGGCTCCTTCAATATATACAATTTCTTGAGGCAACAGTAGTCACGATCCCTAAGCCAGGAAAAGACCCAGAACTATGTAGTAGCTACAGACCCATTTCCCTTCTCAATATTGATATCAAACTGTACGCCAAACTTTTAGTCAACAGACTATCAAAAGTAATCAACCCACACATACATTCCGATCAAGTAGGATTTATTCCAAATAGAGAGGGCCCAGACGCCACTAGACGTATACTAGATGTCCTTAGTATAGCATCCAGGGGTGAGGACCAATTCTTGGCCTTATCCCTGGATGCAGAGAAAGCCTTTGACAGGGTACGATGGGCTTACCTTTAGGAAACAATGACGATATTTAATTTCCCTGCTTCCTTTATCAAGGCTATACAAGCATTATATTCCCACCCTACGGCAAGAATCAGAGGCACTGGCTTCCAATCAGACACTTTCACCATCTCCAATAGAACGAGACAGGGTTGCCCCCTTTCCCCCCTCCTTTTCGCTATAGCCATAGAACCTCTTGCACAGGCTATACGAATAAACCCTAAGGTTATGGAACTGAAGTTTGGGAATCACACGCATAAGATTTCTCTATATGCGGATGATGTAACCCTATTTCTGACCTCCCCAGCAAACTCACTAGAAGAGGTATTTAGTATTATTAATACATTCAGTTCTATGAGCTATTACAAACTAAACATAGACAAAACAGAGGCCCTTTACATCAATATATTAGCCCAGATCCTTAAGAACTTACAAAGCTCCTACAGATTCCATTGGAGATCTGATTACATTAAAGTTCTGGGAGTTTGCTTAGCCCCAGACGCCACGACCACCATATCAACAAATTTTACTGACAGGCTCATAGAATTCCGTAAACTACTGAACACATGGGAATATAGGGAGATTTCCTGGACTGGAAGAATAACGGCAATTAAGATGTCATTCCTCCCTAAGATCACCTATTTATATAGAAGTATTCCATACAATATCCCAAGTCCCATTTTAAACAAACTACAAGGTATGATTACTACTTATATATGGAGAGATAAGCGCCCTAGGACAGCGAAACACACACTAGAAAAACCCTACACGCAAGGAGGGTTAGCCCTCCCAAACCTCCTCACATATTTCCATGCTTCCAGACTTTCTCAGTTACTCGAATGGAATAATGACAAGTCACACTCCTTAGGCTGGTACTGTGCTGAGGCCGCGATGCTCCCCCCCAACTTAACACTATCGGATCTCCTATGGATACCCACACACCATAGGCACAAGCTAGGACACTTGTTCCCCATACTACACAACGCACTGAAGTTCTGGGACTCTATCAGACACGAACCCAACATCTCCCCACACCCTTCACCTGCTCTAACCATAACAGCAGTTCTGTTCTCGCTACCAGAAGCTTGCATAGATCTATGGCAGAACTCGCATATCAAGACCATTACTGACTTCTATGAGTCAGAGGTCTGGATCCCTCACTCCCAACTATGCATAAAATTCAATATAACCATGAGGTTCTAGTTTGAGTTTTTTTGTCTGACCTTGTGGCTACGATCCTGTGGTTACCCAAAGAAAGATCTCAGAATTCCCTCATTATGGGAACTTACATGTAATAAAGCACATACTGTTAAGCACTCTTTGTACTTTCACTACAACCTTCTGTCTAATTCTAAACCATTTCATAAGATTTCCCAGCATAATGCGTGGGAGAAGGAGATTGGATTCATAGTAGACTTTAGTATATGGAATAGTAGGATTCAAACAACCAGAAAACTACTCCATTGTGCTACCCTATGGGAATTATACTATAAAATTATAGTCAGATGGCACCTTGTTCCCGTGAACCTACATAAAGCCTATAAATCCCAATCTCCTCTATGTTGGAGACTGTGTGGACAACCAGGCACACACATCCACATATGGTGGTCCTGCCCAAAAATCCAACCCCTCTGGAGGAAAATGTATGACACTTTAGGCGACCTCCACATCATCTCCCCCTACTTACCGGAGATTACCCTGTTGCATATGCCAATACCTGCCTTAAATAGCAGCACAGACGCACTCACGATTTACCTTTTTATGGCTACCAAACTTGCCATAGCTAGAGCATGGAGGAATAAAACCCCACCGTCTATCACACAAGTACTATCTATAATCAGACATATTAGGCTGATGGAGCAATATTCCTTTAAAGTGCTAGATAAGGTTGATCAATACTTTCAAATTTGGCATCCGTGGATCACTCTTTTTCCAGACTAGATAATACTAAACCATATTTCTGTAGAACTTGGGTCATTAGAGAACTCCATCATTACCTACTCTCCCCCCCCCCTCTTTCCGTTGTCCTGCCTCTGGACATATACAAATATACATATCTACACAGAGTCATGAAGGTCCAAATGTGTAATATTATCTATATTTAATTCAATGTTAATGATTACATTTATGTACACTTGTTTACCTCTATATGAACCTGTTAACACTAAACCATCTAGGAGCTGTATATCACATTGTATATTTATTATTTACTGCTTCTTCTAATAATGTAAAATAGAGACATAGTACTTATAGGCAAGTAATATCACTCTACCATAGTCAATATATGTATAGGCCCATCTTTGAATATACCGATTGTTAATAGCCTCATGTATTCAAAGTAATGTAACAACGTACTACTGTATTGATTTGTATCTACCTTTTTTCTGTTGTTTATTTTCTTGTTGGATTGTCTCAATAAAAAAACTTGATTTAAAAAAAAAAAAAAAGTATGTGCAGGACACCAAGCACCCCATAGGGAGACATTTGTCAATATAATAGCTCCTCTCAAATTTGCAAGTCATCAGTCAAAACAATGTTGGGTGTATAGGCAGCAGCCTAAATAGAGATTCTATTTCCAATTTTTCTAGCAGTGCCCGTGGTCCTACCGCCCTGACCAGCTACAATGCTTGGTCAAATTATTGGTACCGCACTGAACTAATGTCTGGGTCGATAGCATCATTCAGAGACCTGGGTAGGACAGGTGCTGAATAAGGTGGAATTTCCGAGGTTCCTTCTTTGCAACATCCCTTCCCCAAATCTGTTGTAAATGTACTCGATTATATACGTGTACTTAATTATATCTATGGCTGCCTCGGGCCTGTTCTCAGGTAACACAAGGAGAAGACCCCAAAGCAGCAGTGCCACTCATCAAAAGTGTCCGGTCTCTGCACTTTTTTGGGCCCTGTACCATCCTTGAAAGGAGAGGCTTGAATCCTACAATAGAATTTTGTAGGTTTTAATTTACAATATGAACCATAACTGCAGAAGTAATTATTAAGTTTAAATAAATTTGGTAATGTAGTAGGAACCTTGCAATTGAAAATAAGAGTTTAATGGAAGGCAACTGTAGGGATGTAATTATTTCACAATGAGAGCAAGGTAGCTTCAATTCACTCTTAGGTTTAGAATGGAGCAATACTTATTTGTTGGCAAATTGTTACCCTAACTTTGCACAACAAAGTATGCATATGTTGCTTAACCTTATTTTATGCATAAATTAAAGACAGGAAATTAACCATTAATATTTGTAATGGTAATTACATAAATATTTGTTAAGACATACTTTAACATTAAGTGCAGTGAGGATATTCAGCACAAAATGTAAGAAAACTAGTTTTCATTGAATTTGAACAGGCAACCTTATTGTTTATATCCTTAATGAACAGAAAAAGTAACTTGAGAAAAACAGTACCTTGTAGGGGTTGAGCACAGAAAGTACTTGCAAGCAAAGGTAAAATCCTTGTAATTCTCTCCTGCAACAATCCAAGAAGTCTGAGTGAAACTGTAAAGATCTGTTTGAAATCAATCTCTGTTTGCAGCCTTGATGGTGTGTAATGTCACAGTAGTGGGCGGAGCTTAAAACGGAGCAGGCTTTACACTCAATGAGGAAGAAAACGTTGTAGCTATATAACATGAACGATTTCTGTGGAAAAGATTAGAATCAGCACAAGGTTAGTACAATTTAGAATTTTCAGTAAGGCTTGAAACTCCTCTGAGTAATTAGAATTACCAAGCATTAATGGAAGGAAGTGCTGGTAATTTATACAGGTGCCTAATTAAAGTTAAACCTTGCCTTAAAGGTATAGCATATGCAGTGTAGATTAACCTTGTCTTAAAGGTATAGCATGATATATGGTGGCATCAAGTGAAAACATGACAAAACATGACAGAACTCCCCTCTCAAGGATCATCTCCCAGGATCATGATCTGGGTTTCAAAGGAAACCTATGATGAAAGCGAGACAAAAGTGTTGGTGCAGAAAGATTAGTGGATTAGTGGCAGGCTCCCAAGAATCATCATCAGATGTGAAACCCTTACAATGGACAAGATACTGAAGCTGACCATTTAAATTTTTAGAGTCCAGTATGGATTGAACCTCATATTCTTGGTCAGTATCAGGAAGGTTTGGCACTATTGGAGAATCATCGTTCAAATCTCTGACTTCACGATAAGGTTTTAATAATGATACGTGAAAAGTAGAATGAATCTTCAAAGAAGGTTGCAAAGACAAAGTAACTGCGTTTGACTATAGACACAATAGGAAAAGGTCCGATAAATTCTGATGCCAACTTCTTAGAAGGATATGGGAGTTTGAGATTACGTATTGATAACCAAAACATAATCTCCAATATTGTAATTAGGAGCAGGGGATCTATTTTTGTCATAATAATATTTTTGATGTTCCTTTGCTGATTTGATATTTTCACAGACAAGTGAAACATTTTCTGAGATAGAGTTTACTAGATCATTAACCATAAGACACACACTATCAATAGACGTATTGTCAGGTTAGGAAAAGTCCAGAAGAAGACCCAAATGCTAGGACGAACTTAAAAAAACACCCTTGCACTTGAGTTTAATCCAGGACGTGACCCCACGACAACCTCTAAAAAACAATGTACTCATGATATGGAGCAGGGTTAGCCTGAGTCCAAAGTAATTCGAGATATCAGCCAAATAGACTTCTGAGTAAGGAACTGGTTACAGGAAAAGTCTTCCACAGAATCAGGAGAGCAGGGATAGTCACTTATACTCAGACAGAGAAAGGGTAAACAAGAAACAGTTAATAATGCAGGGGTATGTAACTTGTTATCAGGCAGTTTGAGGGTTAATACTGTGTAGTCAGTCCTTGAAGAGTTTGGCAACAGGGTATCAGGCAGTTTGTAGGTTTATACTGAATAGGCAGTACATGCAGAGTTAGATAACAGGATAACAGGTAGTTTGAGGGTTAATACAGATTAATCAGTACTTGCAAGGATTGGCAACAGGTTGTCATGCAGTTTGAGAGTTTCACAGAATAGACAGTCTTTGCAATGTTTGGCAACAGGATATCAAGCAGTTTGAAGGTTTACACTGAATTACCAGTATTTGTAGAGTTTTGGCAACAGGTAAACATGCAGATTGAGAGATTCACAGAATAAATAGTACTTGCAATGTTCGGCAACAGGTTATCAGGAAGTTAGAGGATTAACCCAGGATAGTCAGTCTTTGCAGAGTTTGGCAGTTAGAGAGATTCCACAGCGAAGTCCTCACAGGAGCCACAAAGAGAAACAAACAAACGGGCATTGAGGAAACAGGAAGCCCGGAATAAAAAGCCTGGTAGTGACATCATCAGGAAGGGGTGGCTCAGACTACCTGTCAATCAAGCACACAGAGAGGACAGCTGGAGCTTCCCAGTGGCTGAGCGTGACAGTGCCCCCTCCTCAAGGGACCCGACCGGGCCTGGCAGGGTATTTCTTGTGAAAAGACTTGACAAGAGCTGGAGCAGGAACATGAGAGGCTGGTTCCCAAGATTGTTCAGAGATAGGATAGCCTTTCCAATGGACCAGGTAGTACAGCCGATTGCCCCATAGCTTGGAATCCAAAATCTGGCTGACTTCAAACTCAGAAGTTCCCTCTACGGAAAGTGGAGGAGGTGGTCTACTCTTGATAGAGTACCAGTTGTAGATGACTGGCTTGAGTAAGGAGACATGAAACACTGGATGGATCTTGAGAGTCTTGGGTAAAGCCAGGCGGTATGCAGAAGAACAAACTTTAGAAACAATTCAAAAAGGTCCAATGTACTTTGGACTCAACTTAGTACAAGGTTGTTTTAGAAGTATGAATCTGGTGGATAAAAATACTCTGTCTCCAGTAAGAAGTAAAGGAGCCTTACACCTTCTGCAATCAGCATATCTCTTGTGTCTTAAGGAAGAGGAAAGTAGATTTTGACGAATGAGTTGCCAGTGGTTACTGAGATTTTTCACAATACGATCTGCTCCGGGGACTTCAGTAGAACTGGTAATCATAGGAAAGGTTCTAGGTTCAAAACCATAAGCTGCCTTAAAGGGAGAGGTCTGTAATGAGGCGTTATAGCGTGAGTTGTGAGCTAACTCCACCAAAGGCAATAACTGAGACCAGTTGGAGTGGTGATGGTCTACATAATGTCTAAGAAAAGATTATAAGGCTTGATTTACACGCTCAGTCTGTCCGTTGGATTGAGGATGATGTGCAGTAGAAAGAGATATGTTGATTCCAAAGTGCTTACAAAAAGACCTCCAAAACTTGGAAACAAATTGAACTCCACGATCTGAGACTATGTCAGTGGGAAAACCATGTAAACGAGATATATGTCGAACAAAGGGTTTAGAAAGTCTTTGAGCTGAAGGCAAGCCTGGAAGAGGTATGAAGTGAGCAGACTTGGAGAACCAATCCACCACTACCCAAATGGTCGTATTTCCAGCAGAAACAGGAAGATCTGTAACGAAGTCCATGGATAAGTGACACCAAGGGTAATGAGGAATAGGAAGAGGGTGTAATAGACCAAACGGTCGATGAGAAGATTGTTTGTTCGAAGCACAAGAACCACAAGCAGCAATATAATCCTTAACATCCCTCCTCATAGTGGACCACCAAACATGCTGCTTCAGTTTCCACAAAGTATTGGTTACTCCAGGATGACCTGCTGAAATGTTGTCGTGAGCCCAACGTAGAAGCTTAAGACGTAATCCTTTGGGTACATACAGGATACCAGAAGGTAGTTTGCAAGAAGATGGTACCTGGACTTGAGCAGCATGTAAAGCCTGTACTGGAAAAGAGGATACTTGAGCCAAAACTTTGACTGGACGTAGTATAGGTTCAGAATCCAAAGGAGAAGGCTCAGAAGATTGGAACTGCCTAGATAAAGCATCTGCCTTGGAATTTTTTGAACCAGGAACATAGGAAAGTACAAAATTAAACCTGGAGAAGAACAAAGCCCACCAAGCCTGATGAGGATTGAGACGAGTAGCTGTATGGAGGTATAAAAGATTCTTATGATCTGTCAGAATGAAAAAAGGTTGACTGGTACCCTCTAACCAATGCCTCCATTCCTCCAAAGCTAATTTTATAGCCAAAAGCTCATTATTGCCCACATCATAATTTAACTCGGCAGGATTTAATTTTTTTGAAAAGAACACCACAGGATGTATCTTGCTGGTAGTCGGATCACGTTAGGAGAGAACAGCTCCAGCTGCTATAGAAGAAGCGTCAACCTCCAAAATAAACTGGAGATCAGGAATTGGATGACTGAGAAGAGGTGCTGAACAAAATGCTGATTTTAGCGTTTCAAAAGCCTGTACTGCCGAAGTGGACCAGTTCTTACAATTTTGCCCTTTCTTAGTAAGAGAAGTGAGCGGAGACGTGATGTCAGCAAAGTTCTTAATAAACTTTCTATAGTAATTGGCAAAGCCAAGAAACCTCTGCAGGGATTTGAGAGTAGTTGGTCTGAGCCAGTCCTTGATAGCCGAAAGTTTAGCAAGATCCATCTCAAAACCTGATTCTGAAATGATATACCCCAAAAAGGGAATGGAACTCTGATGAAAAGAGAATTTCTCCAATTTAGCGAACAGAGAATTGTCTTGTAACCTCTGAAGTACCAGTCTTACATGATGTACATGTTCCTGTAATGTTTTGGAATAGATCAGAATGTCGTTGAGATAAATGATAACAAATTGATTTAGATAGTCTCTGAAGATTTCGTTAACAAAGTGCTGAAATACTGCTGGTGCATTGCACAATCTGAATGGCATTACTAGATACTTGTAGTGACCAAATCTAGTGTTAAATGCCGTCTTCCATTCATCTCCTTTACGGATTCTGACCAAATTGTAGGCCCCACGGAGATCTAACTTGTAAAAAATAGAAGCACCTTGAAGACTATCAAATAACTCAGGAATGAGCGGCAGAGGATAGCTGTTTTTCACAGTAATCTGATTCAAGGCCCGATAATCGATACAGGGACGGAGACCTCCATCTTTTTTCCCAATGAAGAAAAAACCTGCACCCACAGGTGATGAGGAAGGACGAATAAATCCTCTGGCTAAGTTGTCCTTTATGTATTCCTCAAGAGAGACATTTTCTTGAAGAGAGAGGGGATAGGTCCTTACCTTAGGTAGAGGAGCCCCTGAAAACAATTTGATAGGACAGTCAAATATCCAGTGTGGAGGTAATGTCTCAGCCTCCTTCTTAGAAAACACATCACTAAAGGCATGATAGTAATTAGACAATGAATCAGAAACTTCCACTATAGCTACGACAGGACCAGATGGTTTTGAGGGATTTTGCAGGCAATGTTTGAAACAGGTAGTTCCCCAGGAAATAAGTTCTCCTTTAGACCATGAGAAGACTGGATCATGAAGCTGCAACCAAGGTATCCCCAGAATCAACGGTATGTGGGGAGAAGTGATGACGTCAAAACGAATAACTTCAGAATGGAGTATGCCCACAGACAAAAGAAGAGGAATGGTAGAATTTTGTATGATACCAGAACCTAAAGGCTGTCCAATAACAGTGGTTACCTTAATTAACTGTTTCTTGGCTTGAAGAGGAATGCTGAGAGAGTCAGCAAAGTTTGAATCAATGAAAACTCCAGCAGCTCCAGAGTCAATGAGGGCTTGAGCTCGAAACTTGGTGTCTCCAAAAGAGATAGTTACAGGAACAAAAAGTTTAGAATTGAGGGAAGACCCTCTATCAAAAGTTAAGCCTTGGCTTTTACTGGCCGGATAGGACAGTCCTTCAGTAAATGTCCTTTGGTACCACAATACAGATATAAATCCAAGAGTACACCTTCTATGGCATTCAGCTTCCGACAATTTAATAGCTCCTATTTCCATGGGTTCCACAGACTCAGGAGAGTGGGAATTATTATGAGACAGACTTGAGGTTCGAATAGGAAGACGAAAAGAAGGTTTAACAAAGGATCTCTGATTCCTATCTCTCCTGAAGACGTTCAGAATGCCGGGCATCAAGAGTATTACACAAATTGATAAGACCCTCCAATGAATCGGGGAGTTCCCGAAATACAAGTTCATCCTTAAGGCGTTCGCAAAGTCCGTTGCGAAAGGCTGCCCGTAAGGCTCCATGGTTCCAATCAGTTTCTGCGGCTAATGTCCTGAATTCAATAGCATATTGAGCTACCGAAAGGGATCACTGTCTCAGATCCAACAATCCTGCCTCTGCAGCTGCAGACCTCCCAGGCTTGTCAAAAACAGAAGAAAAAATGGACACAAATAATTCCACATCCTGTAGTAAAGGATCATTCTTCTCTAAAAGAGGAGACACCCAGGCTAGAGCCTTACCCTTCATGAGGGAAATAATAAAGGTGATCTTGGAAGTAGAATTGGAAAAAACTTGAGGATTGTTTCTGAAGTATAAACGACATTGATTAGGGAATCCACGGCATTCTTCAGGATTACCGTCAAATTTATCTGGAAGTGGGATTCGTGGTATATACTGTCCAACAGGTTGAGGTGGGTTAAAGACAGCATTGGAGCTAGTAGCAGCTGCAGTAGGAGTCACAGTAGCTAGAGAAGGAGCGGAGAGGTTATGTAGCAGAGCAGTAATCTGGTCAAGCTTGGAATCCAAAGATTGCAAATGAGCAGAATGATTTCCCAGAAGTTGCCCTTGTAGAGCCACAGCCCTGGATAACTCATCAGGGTCCATATTATGGCCCGTTTGTACTGTCAGGTTAGGAAAAGTCCAGAAGAAGACCCAAATGCTAGGGCGAACTTAAAAAACACCCTTGCACTCTGAGTTTAATCTAGGACGTGACCCCACGGCAACCTCTAAATAGCAATGTACTCAGTCTCACGATATGGAGCAGGGTTAGCCTGAGTCCAAAGTAATTCAAGATATCAGCCAAATAGACTTCTGAGTAAGGAACTGGTTACAGGAAAAGTCTTCCACAGAATCAGGAGAGCAGGGATAGTCACTTATACTCAGACAGAGGAAGGGTAAACAAGAAACATTTAATAATGCAGGAGTAGGTAACTTGTTATCAGGCAGTTTGAGGGTTAATACTGTGTAGTCAGTCCTTGAAGAGTTTGGCAACAGGGTATCAGGCAGTTTGTAGGTTTATACTGAATAGGCAGTACATGCAGAGTTAGATAACAGGATAACAGGTAGTTTGAGGGTTAATACAGATTAATCAGTACTTGCAAGGATTGGCAACAGGTTGTCATGCAGTTTGAGAGTTTCACAGAATAGACAGTCTTTGCAATGTTTGGCAACAGGATATCAAGCAGTTTGAAGGTTTACACTGAATTACCAGTATTTGTAGAGTTTTGGCAACAGGTAAACATGCAGATTGAGAGATTCACAGAATAAATAGTACTTGCAATGTTCGGCAACAGGTTATCAGGAAGTTAGAGGATTAACCCAGGATAGTCAGTCTTTGCAGAGTTTGGCAGTTAGAGAGATTCCACAGCGAAGTCCTCACAGGAGCCACAAAGAGAAACAAACAACGGGCACTGAGGAAACAGGAAGCCCGGAATAAAAAGCCTGGTAGTGACATCATCAGGAAGGGGCGGCTCAGACTACCTGTCAATCAAGCACACAGAGAGGACAGCTGGAGCTTCCCAGCGGCCGAGCGTGACACGTATCCATATGAAAAGTAGAATGAAACCCATACGGCTAGATTACGAGTTTTTGTCTGTGAGGCTGTGCGCTGCTAACGAGCATTTTATTCTCACCGCTCACTTAAGACAACGCTGGTGTTATGGGTCTTTATAAACGCAGAAAAGTGAGCGGAGAGCAAAATGTATCTCCACATCTCTCCTTAATACTAACGCTGCTTACGGTAGCGGTAAGCTGGCTAAACGTGCTTGTGCACGATTTCCCCATAGGAAACAATGGGGCTGAGCCGGCTGAAAAAAAACCTAACATCTGCAAAAAAGCAGCGTTCAGCTCCTAACGCAGCCCCAATGTTTCCTATGGGAAAATTAATTTTATGTCTACACCTAACACCCTAACATGAACCCCGAGTCTAAACACCCCTAATATTACACTTATTAACCCCTAATCTGCTGCCCCGATATCGTCGCCACCTGCATTATATTATTAACCCCTAATCTGCCGCTCCGGACACAGTGGCCACCTACATTATACCTATGAACCCCTAATCTGCTGCCTCCAACATCGCCGAACCCTACATTATATTTATTAACCCCACCCCCAACGTCGCTGCAACCTAACTACATTTATTAATCCCTAATCTGCCACCCCCAACGTCGCCATCACTATAATAAAGTTATTAACCCCTAAACCTAAGTCTAACCCTAACCCTAACACCCCCCCTAATTTAAATATAATTTAAAATAATCTAAATAAAATTACAATTAAATAAATTATTCCTATTTAAAACTAAATACTTACCTATAAAATAAACCCTAAGATAAATACAATATAACTAATAGTTACATTTGTATCTATTTTAGGGTTTATTTTTATTTTACAGGCAAGTTTGTATTTATTTTAACTAGGTACAATAGTTATTAAATAGTTATTAACTATTTAATAACTACCTAGCTAAAATAAATACAAAAGTACCTGTAAAATAAAACCTAACCTAAGTTACAATTACACCTAACACTACACTATAATTAAATTAAATCCCTAAACTAAATACAATGAAATACAATTAAATAAAAAAAAGTACAAAAACCCCCCACTAAATTACAGAAAATTAAAAAATAATTACAATTTTTTAAACTTATTACATCTAATCTAATCCCCCTAATAAAATAAAAAGCTCCCCAAAATAATAAAAATCCATACCCTATACTAAATTACAAATTGCTTTTTGCGGGGCATTGCCTCAAAGTAATCAGCTCTTTTACCTGTAAAAAAATACAATACCCCCCAACATTAAAACTCACCACCCACACACCCAGCCCTACTCTAAAACCCACCAGATCCCCCCTTAATAAAACCTTACACTAACCCCTTGAAGATCACCCTACCTTGAGACGTCTTTACCCAACCGGGTACAAGTGGTCCTCCAGACGGGCAGAAGTCTTCATCCTATCCAGGCAGAAGAGGACCTCCAGACGGGCAGAAGTCTTCATCCAGGTGGCATCTTCTATCTTCATCCATCCGAAGCGGAGCGGGTCCATCTTCAAGCCAACCGACGCGGAGCATCCTCTTCTTCCGACGACTCCCGACAAATGAAGGTTCCTTTAAATGACGTCATCCAAGATGGCATCCCTTGAATTCCGATTGGCTGATAGGATTCTATCAGCCAATCGGAATTAAGGTAGGAAAAATCCTATTGGCTGCTGCAATCAGCCAATAGAATTGAGCTTGCATTCTATTGGCTGATTGGAACAGCCAATAGAATGCGAGATCAATCCTATTGGCTGATTGGATCAGCCAATAGGATTGAACTTCAATTCTATTGGCTGATTGCATCAGCCAATAGGATTTTTCCTACCTTAATTCCGAATGGCTGATAGAATCCTATCAGCCAATCGGAATACAAGGGACGCCATCTTGGATGATGTCATTTAAAGGAACATTCATTCGTCGGGAGTCGTTGGAAGAAGAGGATGATCCGCGTCGGTTGGCTTGAAGATGGACCCGCTCTGCTCCGGATTGATGAAGATAGAAGATGCCACCTGGATGAAGACTTCTGCCCATCTGGAGGTCCTCTTCTGCCCGGATAGGATGAAGACTTCTGCCCGTCTGGAGGACCACTTGTGCCCTGTTGGGTGAAGACGTCTCAAGGTAGGGTGATCTTCAAGGGGTTAGTGTTAGGTTTTATTAAGGGGGGATTGGGTGGGTTTTAGAGTATGGTTAGGTGTGTGGGTGGTGGGTTTTAATGTTGGGGGGTATTGTATTTTTTTTTACAGGTAAAAGAGCTGATTACTTTGGGGAAATGCCCCACAAAAAGCCCTTTTAAGGGCTATTTGTAATATAGTATAGGGTAGGGATTTTTATTATTTTGGGGGGCTTTTTATTTTATTAGGGGTATTAGATTAGGTGTAATTAGTTTAACCCCTTAATGACCGGACCATTTTTCAATTTTCTTACCCTTAATGACAATGGCTATTTTTACATTTCTGCAGTGTTTGTGTTTAGCTGTAATTTTCCTCTTACTCATTTACTGTACCCACACATATTATATACCGTTTTTCTCGCCAATAAATGGACTTTCTAAAGATACCATTATTTTCATCATATCTTATAATTTACTATAAAAAAAATAAAATATGAGGAAAAAATTGAAAAAAACCACACTTTTTCTAACTTTGACCCCCAAAATCTGTTACACATCTACAACCACCAAAAAACACGCATGCTAAATAGTTTATAAATTTTGTCCCGAGTTTAGAAATACCCAATGTTTATATGTTTTTTGCTTTTTTTGCAAGTTATAGGGCAATAAGTACAAGTAGCAGTTTGCTATTTCCAAACCAGTTTTTTTCAAAATTAGCGCTAGTTACATTGGAACACTGATATGTTTCAGGAATCCCTGAATATCCCTTGACAAGTATATATATATATTTTTAGAAGACATCCCAAAGTATTGATCTAGGCCCATTTTGGTATATTTCATGCCACCTTTTCACCGCCAAATGCGATCAAATAAAAAAAATTGTTGACTTTTTCACATATTTTTTCACAAACTTTAGGTTTCTCGCTGAATTTATTTACAAACAACTTGTGCAATTATGGCATAAATGGTTGTAAATACTTCTCTGGGATCCCCTTTGTTCAGAAATAGCAGACATATATGGCTTTGGCGTTGCTTTTTTGTAATTAGAAGGCCGCTAAATGCCTTAATTAGGGAGCTTGTAGGGAGCTTTTTTTTTAATTTTAGCTTTATTGTAGTGTAGTAGACAACCCAAATTATTGATCTAGGCCCATTTTGGTATATTTCATGCCACCATTTCCCCGCCACATACGATCAAATAAAATTTTTTTTTTACTTTTTCACAATTTTAGGTTTCTCGCTGAAATTATTTACAAACAGCTTGTGTAATTATGGCACAAATGGTTGCAAATGCTTCTCTAGGATCCCCTTTGTTCAGAAATAGCAGACATATTTGGCTTTGGCGTTGCTTTTTGGTAATAATAAGACCGTTAAATGCTGCTGCGCACACTTTTAATATGCCCAGCAGTTAAGGGGTTAATTAGGTAGCTTGTAGGGTTAATTTTTAGCTTTAGTGTAGAGATCAGCCTCCCATCTGACACATCCCACCACCTGATCCCCCCTGACCCACCTCAAACAGCTCTCTTACCTTTTTATTATTTTTTCATACAGTCTGCAGTGATGGATCCCCCTTACCCCACAACCTCCCTGATCCCCCCATACATCTCTCTAACCCTCCCCCCTACCTATTTGCCCCCAAAATAGTTGTTTTTTACTTTTTTGTTTAAAACATTCGTTTTCTGTAGTGTAGCTGACCCCCCTCAATAATCTACATCCCTCCCCCTCCCAGATCCCTTACTTAACAACGGAGATCCCTTCCTTCAACTGCATCAGTCTTTTTTTTTTACATGAGTGAATATTTTGCGTGTGCGTGCACGCAAACGCACACACCCCCACACACATACCCCCGCCGCAACCACCGACAATGCGATATTGGATCCGATCGGGATACATCTTAAAAAAGCATACAGCCTACGCTATTGACAGAAGTTGCTCCCACCCACCAACAAATGTGTTAAACTCAATGGTGGGTAAAATATTGGATTGTAGTGATGGCTCAATATTGAGGCATCACTACAATCCCTTGTAAGCAGCTGGAAGCGATCATAATCGCTTCCAGCACTTCAAACAACAGAGGACGTACCTTGTACGTCAATTGTCGTTAAGGGGAACTTTTCCTATGACGTACCTGGTACTTCCTCTGTCATTAAGGGGTTAAAAATGTTTAATCATTTTTTTATTTTCTGTAATTTAGTGGGGGGGTTGTACTTTAGTTTATTTTATTTAATTGTATTTAATTGTATTTAGTTTAGATAATTAATTTAATTATAGTGTAGTGTTAGGTGTAATTGTAACTTAGGTTAGGTTTTATTTTACAGGTACTTTTGTATTTATTTTAGCTAGGTAGCTATTAAATAGTTAATAACTATTTAATAACTATTGTACCTAGTTAAAATAAATACAAAGTTGCCTGTAAATAAAAATAAACGCTGTAGCTGTACAAATGTAAATATTAGTTATATTGTAGCTAGCTTAGGGTTTATTTTATAGGTAAGTATTTAGTTTTAAATAGGATTAATTTATTTAATTGTAGTAATTTTATTAAGATTATTTAAAATTATATTTAAGTTAGGGGGGTGTTAGGGTTAGACTTAGATTTAGGGGTTAATACATTTAGTATAGTGGCAGCGACGTTGGGGACGGCAGATTAGGGGTTAATAATATTTAACTAGTGTTTGCGAAGCGGGGGTGTGGCGGTTTAGGGGTTAATATATTTATTAAAGTGACAGCGATGTCCTGTCAGCAGATTAGGGGTTAAAAATTTAATTTAAGTGTTTGCGATGTGGGGGGCCTACATTTAGGGGTTAATAGGTAGTTTATGGGTTTTAGTTTACTTTTTAGCACTTTAGTTAAGAGTTTTATGTTACGGCGTTAGCTACTGACTTTTAAATGCAGTATCAGTCTTGACAGGAGAGGGTGTACCGCTCACTTTTTCCAAGACTCGTAATACCGGCGTTAGGAAAATCCCATTGAAAAGATAAAATACGCAATTGACATAAGGGGATTTGCGGTATGCTCAGGTCGCGGAAAAAAATTTGCGGTACACCTGTACCTGCCAGACTCGTAATACCAGCGGGCGTTAAAAAGCAGCGTTGGGACCCCTCAACGCTACTTTTTAAGGCTAACGAAAGACTCGTAATCTAGGCGATAGTTAATATAGAAGGGAGAAAATGTTGTGGAACTGTGTATTGTATTGTTGTAAGCAACTTCAACATAAGGGAGAAAAGTGGTCCAATTATCTTGTCTGGGGTTGCAGAAACATCTCAAAAACTGTTCTAACCACTGATTGGTCCTCTCGGTTTGTCCATTTGTTTGTGGATGAAATGATGTGCTTAATTTACATTTTATACCAAGGGTCTTGCAGAGTTCTACCCAAAACTTGCTGGTAAATTGGGTACCCCGATCTGTTGTTATGGATTTTGGAATTCCATGGAGTTTGAAGATGTGTGAAAATAACATTTGAACAGTTTCAGAGGCTGTAGGCAATTTACTATATGGTATAAAATAAACCATTTTACTGAAAAGGTCTACCACCACTATTATGGTGTTGTTGTCACTGGATTTCAGAAGTTCTAATAGGAAAACCAATGCTATGTCAGTCCAAGGTTTTTCTGATGTTGGTAATGAGATTAGATAACTATAAGGACTTTTCCTATCTTTCTTTGAGATGGTACAAATTTTACATGAGTGAATGTAGTTAGTGACATCTTTAAGTACAGTTGGCCACCAGAAGTTTGCAATCAGCCAATAGGATTGAGCTTTCATCCTATTGGCTGATCCAATCAGCCAATAGGATTGAGCTCGCATTCTATTGGCTGATTGGAATAGCCAATAGAATGCAATCTCAATCCTATTGGCTGATTGGATCAGCCAATAGGATGAAAGCTAAATCCTATTGGCTGAATTGGCGCTTTTAAGGGCAATGCCCAAACAAATGCCCGTTTCAGGGCAATAGGGAGCTTATTTTTTTTAGGTAGGTTTTTATTTGGAGGGGTTTGTTGTGTGGGTGGTGGGTTTTACTGTTGGGGGGGTGTTTGTATTATTTGTTTACAGGTAAAAGAGCTGATTTATTTGGGGCAATGTCTCGCAAAAGGCCCTTTTAAGGGCCATTGGTAGTTTAGTGTAGGCTAGTTTTTTATTTTTTTATTTTGGGGGGGTCTTTTTTATTTTGATAGGGCTATTAGATTAGGTGTAATTCGTTTTTATTTTTGATACTGTGGTTTTTTATTTTTTGTAACTTAGTGTTTTTTACTTTTTGTAACTTAGTGTTTTTTTATTTTTTTAAACTTAGTTGTTATTTTGTTTGTATTTTAGTAATTTTTTATAGTAGATTTGTAGGGTTAGGTTTTTAAATATGTAATATAGTGAATTTAATTGTTAGTTTAATGTAGTTTTAGTATTATAGTTAGGGTCCAGTTCAGAACCAGGACCGTCCAGCTGGGTCAGTGCCTCCTGTACTTTCCTTAGGTACTCGGCTTCCATAGTTACCAGCTACTGTGGCCCTTCTCTGTCAGCAGGAATCATTTGGAAGAAACAGATCCCAGACCGGAGATACAGCCCATTGAAGTTATGGGTGTAGGGGTGTCCAAAACCCCAGGTTCCCAAAGCAGCTCCCCTCCGGTAATTCCCCCACCTCTTGTCCTCCCTAGGGGCTACTAATCCCCAAAAGAGCGGAGCTCTGGGGCACATGGTTGCTGGAGCGACCAGGGGTAAAGTTAGCGGGTGTCCTGCTGTCCTGTGGCCAACCGGGAGTTTCAGGAGCCCGGACAGCCTGAGAGGGGTTAGGCGGGTGTCCGTGGTGAGGTGGCTTACCAGAAGTTCCAGGGGCCCAGCCAGCCTAGGAGGGTTTTCCTTGTCATACACCAGCTTTTCACAAGACAAGCAAACCAAAGCTTCCAGGGATTGTGGTTGCTCTGAGGAGCCCACAACCACTGAGAAACAACAGGGGTGAGGTTGTAGGGGGGTGGGGGGTAGCCTTAGCTGTCTGGTATCCATGACATCTCCCCCCTCCAGTTCGGCAGACCACTTCTCGGTTGCTGGGAGAGGTTATTCCATCTCTCCTGACCTTGGGGCATCCTGGGGGGTTCCTGCTGTAGTTTATACCCTGCACCCTGGGCACAGGGATAGTCACATAAGGCAAAGTCCCAAACAAGTGTGCTAAGGCTGGCTCCCAAACAATTGCTGTCCCATAAGTTCCAGTGTCCTTAAGTTCCATGGCCACACTGCCTCTCTCTGTGACACTCTGGTTAGTACCGGCTGACCCACCCACAAACAAAGCCAGTGCCAGTTTCCCAGCTTTATTCCCACCCCAGACCAGAGGGGGAGGTTGCTTCTTGGTGGGGCAGGCAAAGCTCGGGTGCCCAAACATGTGGCACCAACTGCATAAGCTTTTATCCTCCTTGCCCACCTGCCCACGGTGAGAAATACTCTGGGACAAGAAAAGGGTAGAGACCCTGCCAAGCTACTGAGGGGAGAGACCGTCTGTCTCTTCACCCGAGAAGGAGATCTACCGCTGGGGAGAGAGGTCTGCTACTTCAGCTCCATAGGAAACTGTGCTGCCGCTGGGAAGGGAGACCGGCTTTATCTGCTCCCTGTACGGGGTTCTGCCGCTAGGGAGAGAGACCAACTGTTTCCTCTCCCAGAAAGGGATTCGGCCGCTAGGGAAAGATACCGACTGTCTCCTCTCTCTGCTCCTGGCTCTGCCGCTGGGGAGAGAGACCGACTGTCTCCACTCCCGGGAAGGGGTTCTGCTGCTGGGGAGAGTTATCGACATCCATCTCTCCCTGCAAGGGGTTCTCTGTAAGGGGAGGGAGGACACCTACCTCCACTCCCAGGGGATGGCTCTGCCGCTGTGGAGACAGACCGACTGCCTCCTCTCCCAGGAAGGGGTTCTGCTTACGGGGAGGGAGGATTACTACCTCCACTCTGAGGTGATGGCTCTGCCGCTGAGGAGAGAGACCACTGTCTCCTCTCCCAGCTCCTGGCTTAGCTGCTAGGGAGAGAGACCGACTGTCTACTCTCCCAGGAAGGGGTTCTGCTTACAGGGAGGGAGGACAACTACCTCCACTACCAGGGGATGGCTCTGCCACTGGGGAGAGAGATCAACTGTCTCCTCTCCCTGCTCCTGGCTCTGCCGCTGGGGAGAGAGACCGACTGTCTCCTCACCTGGGAAGAGGTTCTGCTGCTGGGGAGAGTTATAGACATCCATCTCTCCCTGCAAGGGGTTCTCTGTAAGGGGAGGGAGACCAACTACCGCCACTACCAGGGGATGGCTCTGCGTCCAGCTGGGTCAGTGCCTCTTGTCTCCTCTCCCAGCTCCTGGCTCTGCCGCTGGGGAGAGACTGTCCGACTGTCTCCTCTCCCAGGAAGGGATTCTGCTGCTGGGAAGAGTTATCGACATCCATCTCTCCCTGCAAGGGGTTCTCTGTAAGGGGAGGGAGACCGACTACCTCCACTCCCAGGGGATGGCTCTGCCACTGGGGAGAGAGACCGATTGTCTCCTCTCCCGACTCCTGGCTCTGCCGCTGGGGAGAGAGACTGACTGTCTCCTCTCCCGGGAAGGGGTTCTGCTGCTGGGGAGAGTTATCGACATCCATATCTCCCTGCAAGGGGTTCTCTGTAAGGGGAGGGAGGATGACTACCTCCACTCCCAGGGGATGGCTCTGCCTCTGGGGAGAGAGACCGATTGTCTCCTCTCCCGGCTCCTGGCTCAGCTGCTGGGGAGAGAGACCGACTGTCTCCTCTCCCAGGAAGGGGTTCTGCTTACTGGGAGGGAGGACGTCTTCCTCCTCTCCCTGGTTTCCTGGAGCTGTTACAGGTGCTGGGCAGAGGCCGGGGGCTCTCTGTCCTGTTGCCAGTGCTTCGGCTGGGGTGGCTCCCTTGTCCAAGTCTATAAGCTCGGGGCCAGGCTGCTGATCTGTATCTAGCAGCTAGTCGTCTCTTATGCTCTGTCGCCACTCATCTGAGGCCAACCTCCATGATTCCCAGAGTGCTGCACCACAGCTCTGTGCAGACTCCGTGGCATGCTGCAAAACTCGGTCTAGCAGCCTCTTGTATGCCTTTTCCAGTTCCCATTCTTGGACAATAAGCGATACCATATTGGATACCAGCCAGGGTACCCCCGAGAGATCCAACAGCTGCTCTCGGGAGAGGCCAATATTTGTTACTCTCAGTTTAGCCCCGCTCCCAAATTCTGGGTATTCTGTCAACTTTTCCAATAGTAACCCAGGGCTGCCAAAGCCCTCTGTGGGGGAGCAACCCTCCAGCCATGGTCGTGCTTGCATAGCGAGCCATCAGAGGTCCCGGTAGCCATCCTCCACCCACATCTCTGCCCGGACCAGTCTATCTAGTTCTCATAGCCATTCCTCCATGGGCTGCTCTCCAAGGAAAAGCACTTGCAAGTCCCACCGGACCCAGTACCTCTCATCATCTGTGGGGAGGACCTTTCCATCACAATCCTTTTCTTGTTGAAGCCTCTCCCTCCATAGTTGCCGGCAGACAATGCTCCTGCAGCTCAGCTGGTCCAGTTCCGAACCAGGACCGTCCAGCTGGGTCAGTGCCTCTTGTACTTTCCTTAGGTACTCGACTTCCATACGCCTAGATTTAGAGTTCTGCGTTAGCCATCAAAAGCAGCGTTAGGAGCCCCTTTTACCGCCCGCTGGTATTTGGAGTCAGCCAGGAAAGGGTCTAACGCTCACTTTTTCCACTTTTCCATACCGCAGATCCCATTACGTCAATTGCATATCCTATCTTTTCAATGGGATCTTCCTAACGCTGGTATTTAGAGTCTTGGCTGAAGTGAGCATTAGACCCTCTACCGACAAGACTCCAGCCGCAGAAAAAAGTCAGTAGTTAAGAGCTTTCTGGGCTAACGCCAGTTTATAAAGCTCTTAACTACTGTGCTCTAAAGTACACTAACACCCATAAACTACCTATGTACCCCTAAACCGAGGTCCCCCCACATCGCCGCCACTCTAATAAAATTTTTTAACCCCTAATCTGCCGACCGCACACCGCCGCCACCTACATTATCCCTATGTACCCCTAATCTGCTGCCCCTAACATCGCCGACCCTTACATAATATTTATTAACCCCTAATCTGCCCCTCACAACATCGCCGCTACCTTACCTACACTTATTAACCCCTAATCTGCCGACCAGACCTAGCCGCTACTCTAATAAATGTATTAACCCCTAAACCGCCTCACTCCCACCTCAAAAACCCTATAATAAATATTATTAACCCCTAATCTGCCCTCACTAACATCGCCGACACCTAAATTCAAGTATTAACCCCTAATCTGCCGACCAGACCTCGCCGCTACTCTAATAAATGTATTAACCCCTAAAGCTAAGTCTAACCTTAACACCCCCCTAAATTAAATATAATTTTAATCTAACTAAATAAATTAAATATTATTAACTAAAGTCTTCCTATTTAAAACTAAATACTTACCTGTAAAATAAACCCTAATATAGCTACAATATAACAAATAATTATATTGTATCTATTTTAGGATTTATATTTATTTTACAGGCAACTTTGTATTTATTTTATCTAGGTACAATAGCTATTAAATAGTTATTTACTATTTAATAGCTACCTAGTTAAAATAATTACCAAATTACCTGTAAAATAAATCCTAACCTAAGTTACAATTCAACCTAATACTACACTATCAATAAATAAATTAAATCAATTAACTACAAGTACCTACAATTAAAAAAACTAAACTAAATTACAAAAAACCCCCACTAAATTACAAAAAATAAAAAAAGATTACAAGAATTTTAAGCTAATTACACCTACTCTAAGCCCCCTAATAAAATAACAAAGCCCCCCAAAATAAAAAAATTCCCTACCCTAATCTAAATTAAAATAGTTAACAGCTCTATTACCTTACCAGCCCTTAAAAGGGCTTTTTGCGGGGGGGGGGGGTGTAAAAAACCCACAATACCACCCCCCAACATTACAACCCACCACCCACATACCCCTACTCTACCCCAATTAGATTATAGTGAAATATTTTATAAAAGCAGCTTCCGTTTGCCCCAACATTGAGGTGCATGTGAATAAGTCCCGCCTTGTATGCCTAACTACTGTTTGTCTTTGCGGAGCCTCTCACCTCTCCTTTATTGCCCTGAAGTGCCCTCTCTCACCCTTCATAGGATACGCTCGCTCTGTCATTCCTCCATACTTCTGGAAAGCTAATTATGTTGGGCTGCTGTCATCAGATTTTCCCTTCTCAAAGTGATCACGGTTTCTCCCTAACTGAGCCTGAGCGCTATCTCGCTGCCCTGGCTGCTGACTGTGATCTCAATAAGCGATTTTACAACCTATCGGCTAGATTTAGAGTTCTGCGGCCAAAGGGGTGCGTTAGCTACGCGTGCTTTTTTTCTCCCGCACCTTTTAAATACCGCTGGTATTTAGAGTTCACAGAAGGGCTGCGTTAGGCTCCAAAAAGGGAGCGTAGAGCATATTTACCACCACTGCAACTCTCAATACCAGTGTTGCTTACGGACGCGGCCAGCTTCAAAAACGTGCTTGTGCACGATTCCCCCATAGGAAACAATGGGGCTGTTTGAGCTGAAAAAAAACCTAACACCTGCAAAAAAGCAGCGTTCAGCTCCTAATGCAGCTACATTGTTTCCTATGGGGAAACACTTCCTAAGTCTGCACCTAACACCCTAATATGTACCCCGAGTCTAAACACTCTAATCCCTATGTACCCCTAATCTGCTGCCCCTAACACCGCCGACCCCTATATTATATTTATTAACCCCTAATCTGCCGCCCCCAACGTCGCCTCCACCTACCTACAATAATTAACCCCTAATCTGCCGACCGGATCTCACCGCTACTATAATAAATGTATTAACCCCTAAAGCTAAGTCTAACCCTAACACTAACACCCCCCTAAATTAAATATAATTTTAATCTAACGAAATAAATTAATTCTTTTTAAATAAATTATTCCTATTTAAAGCTAAATACGTACCTGTAAAATAAATCCTAATATAGCTACAATATAAATTATAATTATATTGTAGCTATTTTAGGATTAATATTTATTTTACAGGCAACTTTTTAATTATTTTAACCAGGTACAATAGCTATTAAATAGTTAATAACTATTTAATAGTTACCTAGTTAAAATAATTACAAAATTACCTTAAAATAAATCCTAACCTAAGTTACAATTAAACCTAACACTACACTATCAATAAATAAATTAAATAAAATACCTACAATTATCTACAATTAAACCTAACACTACACTATCAATAAATAAATTAAATACAATACCTACAAATAAATACAATGAAATAAACTAACTAAAGTACAAAAAATAATTTTTTTTTGGATCATGGACATCTTCAGCCCCCCGCTTGGGCTTGGATCAAGACATCGGAGGAGCTCTTCTGGACAGATCGGGACCCGGTGTGGTGAAGACAAGGTAGGGAGATCTTCAGGGGCTTAGTGTTAGGTTTATTTAAGGGGGGTTTGGGTTAGATTAGGGGTATGTGGGTGGTGGGTTGTAATGTTGGGGGGGGGTATTGTATGTTATTTTTTACAGGCAAAAGAGCTGAATTCTTTGGGGCATGCCCCGCAAAGGGCCCTTTTCAAGGCTGGTAAGGTAAAAGAGCTTTGAACTTTTTTAATTTAGAATAGGGTAGGGCATTTTTTTTATTTTGGGGGGCTTTGTTATTTTATTAGGGGGCTTAGAGTAGGTGTAATTAGTTTAAAATTGTTGTAATATTTTTCTAATGTTTGTAAATATTTTTTTATTTTTTGTAACTTAGTTCTTTTTTATTTTTTGTACTTTAGTTAGTTTATTTCATTGTATTTATTTGTAGGTATTGTATTTAATTTATTTATTGATAGTGTAGTGTTAGATTTAATTGTAGATAATTGTAGGTATTGTATTTAATTAATTTATTGATAGTGTAGTGTTAGGTTTAATTGTAACTTAGGTTAGGATTTATTTTACACGTAATTTTGTAATTATTTTAACTAGGTAACTATTAAATAGTTATTAACTATTTAATAGCTATTGTACCTGGTTAATATAATTACAAAGTTGCCTGTAAAATAAATATTAATCCTAAAATAGCTACAATATAATTATAATTTATATTGTAGCTATATAAGGGTTTATTTTACAGGTAAGTATTTAGCTTTAAATAGGAATAATTTATTTAATAATAGTTAATTTATTTTGTTAGATTTAAATTATATTTAAGTTAGGGGGGTGTTAGGGTTAGAGTTAGACTTAGCTTTAGGGGTTAATACATTTATTATAGTAGCGGTGTGGTTCGGTCGGCAGATTAGGGGTTAATTACTGTAGGTAGGTGGAGGCGACGTTGGGGGCGGCAGATTAGGGGTTAATAAATATAATATAGGGGTCAGCGATGTTAGGGGCAGCAGATTAGGGGTACATAGGGATAATGTAGGTTGCGGCGGTGTACGGAGTGGCAGATTAGGGGTTAAAAAAATATGCAGGTGTCAGCGATGTTAGGGGCAGCAGATTAGGGGTACATAGGGATAACGTAGCTGGCGGCGGTGTACGGAGCGGCAGATTAGGGGTTAAAAAATTTTAATAGAGTGGCGGCGATTTGGGGGGACCTCGGTTTAGGGGTACATAGGTAGTTTATGTGTGTTAGTGTACTTTAGAGCACAGTAGTTAAGAGCTTTATAAACCGGCGTTAGCCCAGAAAGCTCTTAACTCCTGACTTTTTTCTGCGGCTGGAGTCTTGTCGTTAGATTTCTAACGCTCACTTCAGCCACGACTCTAAATACCAGCGTTAGAAAGATCCCATTGAAAAGATAGGATACGCAAATGGCGTAGGGGGATCTGCGGTATGGAAAATTCGCGGCTGGAAAGTGAGCGTTAGACCCTTTCCTGACTGACTCTAAATACCAGCGGGCGGCCAAAACCAGCGTTAGGAGCCTCTAACGCTGGTTTTGACGGCTACCGCCCAACTCTAAATCTAGGCCTATGTTTATACTCTGGATTTGATGCACATTATTCTCACCATGTTCCCATCACTACAGCTTTTGTCACTAAATCCAAAGTAGAAACTAGGTTGTGAAATCGCTCATTGAGATCACAGACAGCAGCCAGGGCAGCGAGTTAGCGCTCAGGCTTAGTTAGGTGTCCTGGCAAAGATTATTGCAAAGCTGCATATCAATCAAGGGGGATCATATTGGTGGAAGGGTCATTATTTTCTATAAGTTTTGCTATTGACCTCTCTCACCATCCTGCTAGGGCAAATATATGTCAATAAAAGATCAAAAGGATTCTTATTGAGATAAATAAATGCAGTAGATGCCCTAGCAGTGTGCCGGGAGTGATAAATCACCCTAAACTTTATTGTACCCAGTACTTATCAACAACCCTACATTGGTAGCGCAATGTCTTTTGTGCAAAATAAATGTGTACATTTATTGTACATTTATTAATACATTTATTAGAGTAGCGGCTAGGTCCGGTCGGCAGATTAGGGGTTAATAAGTGTAGGTAGGTAGCGGCGACGTTGGGGACGGCAGATTAGGGGTTAATAAATATTATGTAGGGGTCGGCGATGTTAGGGGCAGCAGATTAGGGGTACATAGCTATAATGTAGGTTTCTGCGGTGTCCACAGCAGCAGATTAGGGATTAATAATATAATGCAGGGGTCAGCGATAGTGGGGGCAGCAGATTAGGGGTTAATAAGTGTAAGGTTAGGGGTGTTTAGACTCGGGGTACATGTTAGGGTGTTAGGTGCAGACTTAGAAACTGTTTCCCCATAGGAAACAATGGGGCTGCGTTAGGAGCTTAACGCTGCTTTTTTGCAGGTGTTAGGTTTTTTTTCAGCCCAAACTGCCCCATTGTTTCCTAAGGGGATATCGTGCACGAGCACGTTTTTCCAGCTAGCCGCTACCGTAAGCAACGCTGGTATGGAGAGTTGAAGTGGCGGTAAATATGCCTGTACACTCACTTTTTGGAGCCTAACGCAGCCCTTCAGAGAACTCTAAATACCAGCGTTATTTAAAAGGTGCAGGGGGAAAAAACATGTGTAGCTAATGCACCCCTTTGGCCGCAAAACTCTAAATCTAGGCGATAGTTACCAGCTACTGTGGCCCTTCTCTGTCAGCAGGAATCGTGTGGAGAAGCAGATCCCACTGCTGCCAGCCAATGTGACGGATACCCCGGCTACCCCGACTAGGTAGCTCCACCAAATGGGTCCTGCTTCCTCCCTGACAACTGCAGCTATGTAGTTGGCAAGTGACAACAGCCTGTAGCCACCCCTGATGCCCGACAGCACCAGTACTCAGTGTCCCACCCTGTGGCAGACTCCAGCTACCCCGACTGGGTAGCTCTGCCAGAGGGTCCTTTCTTTGCCTGGAACAGGCTGCTATGTAGCCCAGGAAAGTGATTCTAGCAGGAGCCCACCTAAATGACTAGACAGACTAGCATTCAGGTGAAATAAGAACTGATTTTATTGAAAACACACACATATTTTTTACACACAACTCATCGTGATAAGACACTGAACAATGCTCCAGTTTTCCAGCTATTCCCGCCCCTCCAGACTGGCGCCTCCATAGCAACCATAGTCCAACAGAATCCCAGGACACAGTGGTGACGGTTTTGGGGTGATCCCAGGGGAGCGGCAGCACTTCCAGGGTGTCATTTGAAAGCTCTTGGTCACTGTCCAAAAAGCGGCGTGATTTTTTATTGGGGACCGGTGATACAGCCCGTTGAAGTTATGGTGGTAGGGGTGTCCAAAACCCCAGGTTCCCAAAGCAGCTCCCCTCCGGTAATTCGCCCATCTCTTGTCCTCTCTAGGGGCTACTAATCCCCAAAAGAGCCGAGCTCTGGGGCACATGGTTGCTGGAGCGACCAGGGGTAAAGTTAGGGGGTGTCCTGCTGTCCTGTGGCCAACCGGGAGTTCCAGGAGCCTGGACAGCCTGAGAGGGGTTAGGCAGGTGTCCGTGGTGAGTCGGCCAATCGGGAGTTCCAGGGGCCTGGCCAGCCTAGGAGGGTTTTCCTGGTCTAACACCAGCTTTTCACAAGAAAAGCAAACGAAAGCTTCCAGGGATTGTGGTTGCTCTGAGGAGCCCAAAACCACTGAGAAACAACAGGGGTGAGGTTGTAGGGGGGTGGGGGGTAGCCTTAGCTGTCTGGTATCCGTGACAGTAACTATTCTTTTTTGTTCTTTTATTTAATGACCTGTAATCCACTATGGGTCTTAGACTATTGTCCTTATTACGGACAAAAAATATCACTGCTCCAGCCAGAGCAGGTCTATATAAATGCACCTTATCAACTCTGATAGACTTGTGTTTAACCACAAATCCACCTGCTTCCGTGACGGCCTACCCTAGTTCCCGGTTGATATCTTTACACACTCTATACGCTGCACTGGCAGATGTCATATGGTGCCAGTGGCCTCGGGATATTATGTTGGACCAACCCAGTTTTACACCATTAAAAGAAGATTGAATCCACCCGAATGTCTGATTTTATTATATTCACTAGCTCTAGGACTGGCACTGCTCCCTCCAAGATGTAATATAATAATAACATGTGGTTTCCCTAACATCCTTCTGGCATTTGACATGGCACCTGGTAATTGTGTCCATACCATTCCCCTATTTCCTAGCCATCTGATAGACTTGTCTGCAGGATTAAATCCTAGATTCTGTCCCCCTGGCTGAGATATAGCCCAATGTACAAAAGAGTGTCCCAGAGTGTCCATGATCGTGGGACCACGATCACAAACTGTAATGAAAAACAATTTAACAACTGGAAACAACAACTTGTCCCCAACTTATGTATTTAGTGGGCCAACATAAACTTTATATATGTTGGAACGCCAGCGATCCAGGCGCCTGATGACATCTTCTGTAGAGCCTTGCATCGCTGCTGACGTACCATCCCCTATTCTAAATGATTGGGGGGCGATTCTGCTAACAGCCAGTCCTGCCCGAGTCACTGACCATGTCATCAATTTACAAAATTGGAACTTAGACAATGCAGAACCATCTTGATGTATCAATAACGTTGCCTGTGTTGCTGGATGAACTTGTAAATACTGGTTTAAACTCTTAACTTGGCATGCTGTCTTCCCTGAGTTAGCTGACAAGGTTAACTAAATTCCCTTTGTCTCTTGGTCTGTTTTTGACCATGGTATAAATAAAAGCACAGCCTCTGGTGTTCGTTTAATATGTTCCCTTATTATTCCTTGTTGCACGTTTTGTTTCACAGGCAACACTAGTTCCCCTATTCTGAGTGCCGCTGCAAATGCTAATGTAAATGCCAATTCGAATAATATAACTTCATATGACAATGCACACATTTCTGACAACACAGAGACTAGCTGCTCAAGCCGGGCTCCTGTTATAGGTTCTCTAATCTCCCTCTTAGGTGGTTGATTTCTACCCCGACCCTTAATTATTTGTCTGATTAAAAAAGAAGAAGTGGGGACCGGCATCGCTATAAGTTTAAAGAAGAAGGATAAGGCTGACATGCGTATTTGTACAGCACTCTTGGTGCAGTTATCATTCTTTAAACTCACCAAACATGCTCCTAACATATCTTGTACCCCTTGTATGGCCTCTGTTCCTTGATTCTGACAGAATTGATCCCAATCTTGCCAATACTTACAGTATGACTTCAATGTGGCTGGAGTCAATGAAGAGCGAACTAAGGGGAGGAGGGAGATCCAGGATGGAGAAGCTTGCCAAAGAAAATCAGGACATAACAAGCCTTGTGGAGCCACGTTAGGCGCCAATTTCCTAAACGTATCCCAATCAAATCTAGACAAAGCATCCACTAATGTATTGCTTACACCCGGTACATGCCTGGCCTGGAAGTGAATGTTGAGTTGTAGACAGCGCAAATCCAAGTGCCGCAGCAAAGTCCCCAACTTGTCCCCACCTTATGTATTTAGTGGGCAAACATAAACTTTATATTTGTTGGAACGCCAACAATCCAGGCACATGATGACATCTTCTGTAGAGCCTTGCATCACTGCTGATGTACTATCCCCATTTCTAAATGAATGGGGGGCGATTCTGCTAACAGCCAGACGTGCCCGAGTCGCTGACCATGTCAACAATTTACAGAATTGGAACTTAGACAATGCAGAACCATCTTGATGTATCAATAATGTTCCCTGTGTTGCTGGACGAACTTGTAAATACTGGTTTAAACTCTTAACTTGGCATGCTGTCTTCCCTGAGTTAGCTGACAAGGTTAACCAAATTCCCTTTGCCTCTTGGTCTGTTTTTGACCGTGGTATAAATAAAAGCACAGCCTCTGGTGTTCATTTAATATGTTCCCTTATTATTCCTTGTTGCATGTTTTGTTTCACAGGCAACACTAGTTCCCCTATTCTGAGTGCCGCTGCAAATGCTAATGTAAATGCCAATTCGAATAATATAACTTCATATGATGATGCACACATTTCTGACAACACCGAGACTAGCTGCTCAAGCCGGTCTCCTGTTATAGGTTCTCTAATCTCCCTCTTAGGTGGTTGATTTCTACCCCAACCCTTAATTATTTGTCTGATTAAAAAAGAAGAAGTGGGGACCGGCATCGCCATAAGTTTAAAGAAGAAGGATAAGGCTGACATGCATATTTGTACAAATTTATCATTCTTTAAACTCACCAACCATGCTCCTAACAGATCTTGTGCCCCTTGTATGGCCTCTGTTCCTTGATTCTGACAGAATTGATCCCAATCTTGCCAATACTTACAGTATGACTTTCATGTGGCTGGAGTCAATGAAGAGCGAACTAAGGGGAGGAGGGAGATCCAGGCTGGAGAAGCTGCCAAAGAAAATCAGGACATAACAAACCTTGTGGAGCCACATTAGGCGCCAATTTCCTAAACGTATCCCAATCAAATCTAGACAAAGCATCCCCTAATGTATTGTTTATTCCCGGTACATGCCTGGCCTGGAAGTGAATGTTGAGTTGTAGAAAGCGCAAATCCAAGTGCCGCAGCAAAGTCACCACCCATGGTGATGAGGCTGATAAGCCATTGATTGCATATACGACACTTAGATTGTCTGTCCAAAATACTACAAATTTATTCTTAAATTTAGAGCCCCATAACTCAACTGCAAGGATTGTAGGAAAATGTTCTAACAATGTCATATTCTTAATCAATGACCTTTCTCTCCAGCTGTGAGGCCAAGGGCCTGCACTCCATTCCCCTTTAAAGTATGCCCCATATCCAAAAGACCTATCCAAAAGACCTAGCAGCATCCATGAATAAATGTAGAATTTGATTGGGAATAGGATCAGAGATTATGATTAAGGTAGAAATACCGAAACATTGCTGATTGTGTTGTGTTGATACAATAAACACTATTTTTGCTGCTACTCATTGTGGAGATTTTTTGATGACTCAGAGACTTGAGTGGGTCTCTGGAGTGGCTGGCAAGAGGGTCGCTGTGTGCTGGATCAATGATTTGATTTTGAATAGGATCAGAGTGCCAGTAGCAAATCCTGTTAAAACATTTAAGGAAGGTATGCCATACTTGCAAGTCAGCAATAAACCATTTGGAGAGAACTATCTTATCAGAGAGTCTTGTTCTACCACTGAGTTTGGCCTCAAGTCTTCTGTTGAAAACCCTGCCCATTGGGATCACCCTTCATGCAAAGTTTAAAAGGCCAAGTAAAGACTGTAATCCTTTCAATGTTATAAATGGAGAATGTATGGTCCTTTCAACCGATAACACAATAGCCTGTACTTTCTCTAACGGAAGCCTACACTGCAAGTTTAACATTTATTTCAATCCCTAAAAAGGTTAAACATATGCATGGCCCTTGAGTCTTCTCATCTGCCAGAGGAACCCCAAGGGAAGACATGATCATATTCATTCTCTTCATCACCTACCGACATATATCTGATTGGCTATCTCCTACTACTAGGTAAGTCATCCAAGTAATGTGCTATGCTATCAAAACCTACACTATGAGTGATCGCCCAATGTAAGAATGTACTAAAACATTAAATGTATGAGCATGATATTGTGCAACCCATAGGCAAGCAGCGATCAACATAGTACCCCCCTTCAAACTTGAAACCCATCAGATAAAATAATTCTGGATGCCACAAAAGCAATCTGAATGCTGAGTCAATGTCTAATTTCCATAGTAGAGCTCCTCTACCTGCCTCCCGAATCAGCTGAAATGCCCCTTCAAAAGACTGGTATTTAGCTGAACTAAGCTGAGGATCAATGGCATCATTCACTAATTGTCCTTTTGGGTATGATAAGTGGTGAATCATGCAGTATTTG
Organism: Bombina bombina; assembly: GCF_027579735.1. Lineage (NCBI taxonomy): Eukaryota > Metazoa > Chordata > Amphibia > Anura > Bombinatoridae > Bombina > Bombina bombina. The sequence continues at coordinate 274,579,719 of NC_069506.1, read as the reverse complement.
CCCTGTTCCTTCTTTGGAACAACTCCAACTATATTGCAGTGTTGAATGGAACCTCTAACCCCTTCTCCTACTGGTTTGTGAAAACCCTCAGCAAAACCTTCTCTTAGAAATTGTGCTGCTTGCTGATCAGGGTATATCTGCAGCCAAGGTTCAAGAGCATGCCCCAGGATTGGTGTTGGGGCTCTTTGTTTGAGTGTTTTGAGGAGGTCATCTGACTTGACTCTCTTTTCTTGCTACAATCTGCTCCTCCTGGGTGTGTGCCACTGCACTATTTGCAGGCATGTCGAAAAAGGCAAGATGTGCATTCTCACAACACCTTTCTTGGTATAACCAACATTCTCTACCCTTCTTCCTATTTCTTGTGTTACGAAAGGAATTAGATCTATTCATGGGAGGAAGAGAAGAGGGGCATTCTGGGCCCATTCTGGCCCATAATTGCATTTCAGTAGTATCAAACATCAAGACTGGGTTCCCTGCCATTGTATGACTAAATTTGGAATCATAGTCCTGCCAGGCACCCTCTTTATATTTTCTATATATCCAATGGATGGTGTCAGTATATTTTATATTCGCTTCAGCTTGTGAAGGATATTTGGCCAGATAGCATGTATAAAATATTCTAAAGCATTGTAACCATTCATCAAATGACTGGTCTTTTTACCCTTTTTGAGCCAGAACCCTCAGCCCTCCTTTCTTTTTGCCTATAGGTTTCTACCGAGAGTTCAAATACATTCACATATTTCCCTTGTTGGAATTTTTTGACTGTTTTTGGCTTAAGGTGTTCTTGCAAAGAATGAATAGGGCAGGGATAAGAGTCTACATGTAATGCCAATTTTCTATTAGAGGCTACTGGGGGAGAGGTGCTTATTGTCGTTTGACCCTGTTAAGACTGTAAAGCACTAAGGGGTAACTTTGTGTTACTGGTAGGGGGTTGTTTGCAGTGACGTGGGGTGAGCTCAGATGCTGGTGAGGCTGTGATACCCCCAAGAAACACACACAAACATATATATATATATATATATATATATATATATATATATATCACCATATTTAGAAATTAAAGGGACATTATAGTTTAAAAACTACATACTCTTTTTCTGTAGAGCATGCAGTATTAAGACTAGTGACCTGCACCCCTATGTGTTTAACCCTCGCAAATGTGTTAAATACATAGTATAAGTACTGCACTGCTGGTCCTGAGTGGAAGCTGCCGCTAATACATTCACCAGCACTAGTTAATCCACTGAATCATGCTACTAGTGCTGATATTTGTATCAGGACCAGTGGTGTTGTGTGAGGCCTGAGTGGTACTTCTACTATGTGTTTAACACCTTTTGCAGGGGGTTAAAGATATAGTGGAGCAGAGTCTTAAAATAGCATACTTTAATGAATTAGAATATGTAATTTTCTTTTTTACTATCTGCACCTGTCGTTCCACCCCTGGCAGCGCCCCCACTAGAAATGTTTGGGCCCCTTACTATACCATTGATTGGGCCCCCCCAACCACAGAAATACACATATAAACACACCCAGACACACTCTCACACACACACACACATAGATACACTCTTATACACTCACACAAACACAGACACACACCCAGATGCACTCTTATACACTCACACAAACACAGACACACACACACAGATACACTCACACAAACATAGACACACACACATAGATACACTCTTATGCACACACAAACACAGATACACTCTTATACGCTCACACACACACACTTTTGTACACTCACTCACACACACAGTGTCAAGCATGGCATATACAGTGTAAAATTATTAAAACCAAAGAACAACATTGGAGAGTGTGAGAGAGAGATACTCATTAGGATCTAAACCTCTGTACCCTGGCAAATGGTTGACCACTAAATTACAGTAGTTTTTATGTCTGCTAGCTTTTTTTAAATTTATTACTCACTATGCCCCAAAAATATTTTAACACTTTGGAACTACATATCTCCAAAGCTACTAAATACATGCACATAGGCTTAATTTTTTTCAAGAAACCCTAGAAGGTTGAAAGGTTTTACCTCAGATTTGAAAGTTTTTTTGTGGCTACCAATAACATATTGATCATGTTACCCAGAGTTTTCTAGGGATTTTGAAAAGTTTACAGCAATTTGTTTTACAAGAAAACATTATGCTATTTTTAGCAGAAGACCAGCTCCTGACATATTGGAAGTGGAAGGCCCTCTAGTGGGCCTGTAGCAAAATTAAGGGATAACTGAGTTGAAGTCTGGAAGGTACTAGATGTTACAATGTTGCATGTGGAGGGGCGGTATTTCTGCTTACCTTTATAGGTCCTGACTGCAGTGGATCCGGCCCTCTTTTGTTCCTGGTTCCAGACTTCAAGCAAGCTTTCTTCTTCTGTGGTGATGGAGCATGCCAAGAGGAAGTCTGTGCCACCTAAGCACTACAGCGAAGTGGTGAAGGTGGTTCCAGGCATGAGAGGAGCTGCAAGAGACAATGGAGGATCAGGCTCAGAGGATGTGGTACCCCCCTCCCCTGTGATTAGGCCCAGGGTCTCTCCTGTGTTGCAGTCAAGGTCAAAAGGGAAGCTGGGAGCTAGGGCCCCTGCTGTGGGCTCTGGCACTCAGGGTTCCCCTCCTGCCCCTGCTCCTCCGGTTCTCACTTCCCCTGGTGGTTTGGGGGTTCAGGCAGATGATGTTATTGCAGGGGGGTCTGCGCTGGGGGAGGTGTCAGGCCATTCCCATCCTATTGTGTCTACCCCCACTAGGCGGGTCCCTTCTTCACCCTACTCCCCTCCGCTAGTTCCCAAGGTCCAGGAGCCCTCTACCCACACTGATCTTGAGGCCCAGGAGGATTGGCCGCGGGGGGACCAGGCTGCTGCTGGTCACGTGTCTTGGCAGCAGCTTCGGTCCCTTCCGCCTGCGGCCTTGTCCTCAGTAATTTCGTTGGCTCAGGCCCTCTGGGGTGATACTACCCCAGGGGGCTTGGGGAGCAGGTTCGGACGGCGAGCGGGGCGCCCACGTGGTCTGGGCTCTTCATTTGCCTGGGCCCACATCGGGGCGTAGCCCCGCCCCTTCCGGTGTCACGTCGCGTGCTTCCTCCCTTAGTGACGAATCAGTATGGGAGGAGCGCAGACGTGCAAGGCAGCGCGCATCGACAAGGAGCAGATCACCGCACGGAGCTCAGACTAGTAAGCGTCTCCATGCGGGTGGTCGGGCTCCTGAGGCGGTGGGGGGCAGCAAAGGGGGGCCCAGAGCGGGTCAGTCAAAGAAGGCAACGGGCAAATCAGTGGGCGGTAGGCGGGCCACTATTGCCAGGCTCAAAAGGAGGAACACATTGGGCGGACACGCTGCGCAGGGTGTTACTCCGGGTGGGATTCACAGGGGTATATCTATGCAGGGTGTATCTCTGGGTGGGATCCACAGGGGTATATCTATGCAGGGTGTATCTCCGGGTGGGATCCACAGGGGTCTATCTGTGCAGGGTGTATCTCCGGGTGGGATCCACAGGGGTATAACTGTGGTTGGCCAAGGGGGCTCAGTGGGAGACACTGAATTCTTAGATGTTGCGGGTACTGCCTCAGGGGTAGCGAGGCAAAGGGATTCTGGTACACATGTCACGCAGTGCATTAGGTGTGAGTCTGTGGGCGCTGTGAGTGGGCCGCATGGGCAATCTGCTGGTGTGACAGAGGAGATGATACGAAAGGCTGTGTCTGCTGCTTTGGGTGTGTGTTTGTCTAGGGAACAGGTTGGGGGCCCCTCAGGGGCCCATTCATCAGCATGGAGTACTCCCCAATCTGTTTTATTTCCACAGGCTCTCGCTATGGATCAGACAGTGAAGACTGTGGCTGCTACTTCCAGCCAGGGACCTGTGCCGGCGGCGGTTTCAACCACTGCAGCTGTGGAGGACAGAAATCAACGGTTGGCATCTGGAGCCTTTGGCCCCCAGCAGTGAGTTTCTTTTGCACACATCTGCACACATTGGGCTAGGTTCATCCTCTAGTGGGTCTGTTTCTGAGAGTGAGGGTGACTTAGGGCTAGTGGGTAAGGGGCAGAAGGAAATGTTCAAAATGATTAAGAAGCTGGTAGCGGCGCAGGCGAAGGGTAAGGAGTCCTCGGTTGGGTGTAGCCAGGGGGTTCCTCCTCCACAGGACGCTAGCTCTGCGTCTCTGTCGGTGGGAGCCCTTTCATTGTCCAGAAAGGTAGCGTCACACGGGGACACTTATCCGTGTCTGGTGCACTCTTTGTATGGGCACTTAAAGTCAAAGGTGGCTAAGAAGATTCAGGATGGACGGTATGTCAACATCTTCGAACTCTCCCCTGAGGCTTGTAGGGCCCGGGAGCGTGCGGCGGACGGCATGGGACCTAAGAAGGTGCAAAGGCCGGAAACATTTGAGGAGTGGCAGCAGTGCTTTAGGGTGATTGCTACTTGTTATATAGACAAGTGGCCATCTCAAGGCCATAATCTTTTTAAATACGAGGATACGATCGATGATATCCGCGCCAGGTTTAAGGAAGGAGCATATGATATGGCCTTTCGCAGGAAGATGGTGGGTAACCCTCTCCTGCATTTCGGGACCAAGGATATCGACCTGTGGTCCAAACTGGGCGTGGAAGGGGGTGCGATCGGCTTCCCTTGTCCTCGTCAAGGTCCCAATAGAATGGCGCAGAGGCAAAAGAGGCGTGGCAGGGAATGCTGGAAGTTCCAGGATAAACAGTGTGACAGGGGGGCTAGCTGCTCCTTTCGTCACATCTGCAAATTCTGTGGCGGACCGCACCCAGGGGCAGATTGCAGCAAGCGCAGGGAATCTGGGGCAGATAAACCCGCCCCCAGAGGGGGTCCTGGGTTCAAGGGCCCCAACCCCTCTTAGAGTGGCGGCCATGGAGCCATGGCTGGCTCTGTACCCTGACCAAAGGGCAGCGCATTTGCTCTGGTCGGGGTTGAGGGAAGGGTTCTATATTCCAGTAGAGGGGGCCGTACTGGGTTCAGTAATACACAGGAACCTCAAGTCGGCCTACGAATTCCCGGGGGTGGTTCGGGAGAAACTGAGTAAAGAATTAGCCTTGGGTAGAGTTGCTGGCCCATTCTGGGCAAAGCCATTGGTGGATTTGGTGGTGTCTCCACTGGGTGTGGTCCCCAAGAAGGACACGGGCAAGTTTCGGCTCATTCACCATTTGTCTTTCCCAAAAGGGGGGTCGGTGAATAATGCCATTGACCCGGAATCGAGTTCAGTACACTATCAGTCCTTTGAAGATGCGCTTGAGATCGTCAGGGGCAAAGGGGTGGGGGCTTTAATGGCAAAGCTTGACATAGAGTCCGCGTTTCGTTTACTGCCTCTGCACCCGTCGGCCTTCAGGCTTATGGGCATGAAGGAGGAAGGGGCATTCTATGTGGATAAGAGTCTTCCCATGGGATGCTCACTATCATGTGCACTGTTCGAATGTTTTAGTTCCTTTCTTCATTGGGTAGTACAGAGGGAGTCTGGGGGTGGGGCCGTGGCTCACTACCTGGATGACTTCTTGCTGGTGGGAAAGGCGGAATCGGATGAATGTGCGCGCATGATGGTGGTCATGCAAGACATAATGGGTAGATTTGGGGTGCCTTTGGCTGACGACAAGACACAGGGCCCCTGTACCCGCCTCACTTTCCTTGGTATAGAAATAGATACCAGGGCCGAGGTTTGTAGACTGCCACAAGACAAGGTCGACCACCTGTTGAAGGTGGTTTTGTCGGTGTGCAAAGCCAGCTCTATCTCTATCAAAGAGTTGCAGTCCCTGTTGGGTCTGCTGAATTTTGCTGGCAGGGCAATACCCATGGGGAGGGTATTTAACAGACGGCTGGAGAGTCGGTTGCAGGGCTCTAGTGGAAGGTGCTCTAGAATAGGGGTGTCCCCCGAGATGAGAGACGACCTCAATGTTTGGGAGGAATTTCTAAAGAAATTCAATGGGGTCTGCATATGGAGGGAAGGCCCCATTTCCAATCAAGCGCTGTACCTCTTTACGGGTGCGTCTGGGGGTTTCAGCTATGGGGCTTACCTCGCTGGCGAATGGAGCGCGGCTCCATGGCCTTCGGATTGGGTTTCGGCTGGTTTAACCAAAAACCTAACTTTATTGGAACTTTTTCCAATCATTGTAGCATTAGAACTCTGGGGTCAGAAGTTGGCTAATAGGGCGGTGGTTTTTTTGTCGGACAACATGAGTGTTGTTTATGCCATAAACCGGTTATCTGCTTCGTCACCCAGGGTAGTCACGTACTTGAGACACCTGGTGTTGCGCTGTTTGTAGTTGAATGTACGATTCACGGCGAGACACGTGCCGGGGGTTCAAAACGTTGTAGCAGATGCTCTCTCCAGATTTCAATGGGATCAGTTTAGGAGGGTGGCGCCATCGGCCACACGCACAGGTCTAACTTGCCCTCCTTTTCTTTGGCAGATGGCGGGGGTTGGGAGAGTGTCCTTCCCCTAGTAAGGGCGTCCTTGGCCCCCAAGACTTGGTGTGCCTATGAGAAACATTGGAGATCGTGGGTCTGCTTCGCCGGCCAGCAAGGGTTCTCCATACAGAGGGCTACGCAGGTACAGGTGCTGGATTGGCTAGCGGGGTTACATAAACAGGGCGTATCTAGGTTGTCTGCGCAGAGTAGGTTAACGGCCATCTCTTTCTTTAATAAGACACTCGGCATAGTAGATTATTCGCGATCATTCCTAGTGAAACAGGTAATGAAAGGATGTCCCCTCGCGAGATCGACCGTAGAGAGCCCATCACACCCTTATGGTTGAGGGCATTGGTTGGCACTTTGCAGTCGGTGTGCTCTTCACAGTTTGAGGCTTTGTTATTTAGGACCGCGTTCTTATTTGCCCTAGCTGGGGCTTTGAGGGTTGGTGAAGTGGTGGCTTCATCTAAGGGCGATACAAAGAGTGGGATACAATGGGAGCACGTTCGGCCGTCGGAGGATGGTCTGCTGCTCCTTGTACCTAGGTCCAAGACGGACCCGCTGGGTAGAGGTGCGTGGTTCCGTTGAAGAAACATGAGTTTCCAGAGTGTTGCCCGGTTCGGAGTTACGAGGATTATTGTAAGGTTCGGCCGGAGGGTTTTCGGCATCTCCTTATCCATGAAGATGGCTCCACTTTTTCTTTGTTTCAATTTAAGAAAGTTTTAGCCAAGGTGGCATCCGCTGCTGGGCTTGATCCATCGTGAATTGCATCCCATTCCTTTCGGATTGGGGCGGCTACTAGCGCAGCTAGCAGTGGGGTGTCTGAGACGGGCATCAAGAGTTTGGTGCGCTGGAAATCAGGGAGATTCAAGTCATATATACGTCCCTTAGAGGGTGAGTCTTGTTAGGGTTGGGCTCGCACACCTTTGGGCCTTAGTTGGCTACTATTGTTGGGGTTGTTGGAATTGTTGTTTTTCCTGCTTCCTGAAGTTTTGGTTCAGTTGTGGTATCATATGTTTTCAGGCAAGAAAGCGCCCACAAAGCGTGTCTGGATAGTGGGTCATTCCTTCGTGCACTGGGCGTCCATCAGGGCGTCGCAGCGGCCGGATGGACAGCAATTGGGGATTTCAAGATCCAGAGCTAGTGTGCGGTGGCTAGGGCGCAGAGGGTTAACATGGGAAGAGTTACCTGCTTTGCTCCAGGATGCACATAGGAGGTGGGGTCAGCCCCATATCATTGTTTTGCATCGGGGGGGAACGACATGGGGTCTGTTCCAGTTTTGGACTTGATTAGGAGGATGGCTTCAGGTGTACGCTGGGTATGTGCTTGGCTCGCTGATGTCAAGATTGGTTGGTCTAACGTGATGCACGACTGCGTTGGCGATACATTGTGAATCAGAGGGCAGCGTACTACGTTAGGAAGAAGCTGAACAGGGAAATGGGGAGAACGGTCACGGCGTTAGGTGGTTTTGCCATTAGGCATGATACAATAATGGCTGACAATAAAGCTCTTTACCGCCCCGACTGCGTTCACCTCACGGTTGAGGGTCTGGACATCTTCTTAGGAGACATTCGCAAAGCACTTTTATTGTTTGTTTAATTGTTTAGTTTAAAAAAAAAAAAAAAGAATTTTGGTTAGGTATAGTTAATATATTTTATAGGAGCTAGTCAGTTATGGCAGCAAGAGGCGTTGACTCTTGTGGCGGTCGGTCAGGGCCCAGAGAGCAGGCAGGGTGTGAGACGAGTGATGGCATGGGATGGGGGAGGTGACACCCACTAGGTGCCATCCTAGGGGTTACTCCCCCCTACGAATCTTAGGCAAAAACATCTATAGCTTACAGCTCTCTCTCCCTGCCAATTGGGTGTGGCAGCCGTGCCACGCTGCAAACACCATGTAGGGCCCTGGCCGTCTGTCAGTAAGGGTTAATTTAGCTAGTCTTTGCCGCCACCAGCAAAGAACTAATATAGTTCTTTATATATATTTAAAGTTGCCTATTTTGGCATAGTTGAATAAGCCTAGTTTTAAAGGCTTATTGTTATTAATAAACGTGACTGTGACCGGTCTTTAGCCCATATAACCCGTTGTCAAGTGTCTTTATTTATTCAGTGTGTTGGGTACAGAAAAGACGTAATAGGAAGTTTATCCCTTATGGAAGTGAAAGGCCCTCTAGTGGGCCTGTAGCAAAATTAAGGGATAACTGAGTTGAAGTCTGGAAGGTACTAGATGTTACAATGTTGCATGTGGGGGGGCGGTGTTTCTGCTTACCTTTATAGGTCCTGACTGCAGTGGATCCGGCCCTCTTTTGTTCCTGGTTCCAGACTTCAAGCAAGCTTTCCCCACCCACCCGGCCCTGGAATAAGAAGTGGCGGCGTTAGGTAGGATTAGGGACCCCTCCCCTGGCGTGGGTAGGTTTATTTGAACTAGCTCAATAAGCCCAGGGGTTTAATTTAGTCTTCCACCTCCTTAGAGCGTGTTTTTATGACTCGTTCTGGGGGGGATTGCCTTACTGGGCTGGTTGTATGCCCCAGCTGGCGGTCGGTCAGGGCCCAGAGATGAGTGATGTCATGGGATGGGGGAGGTGACACCCACTAGGTGCCGTCCTAGGGGTTACTCCCCCCTACGAATCTTAGGCAAATACCTCTATAGCTTACAGCTCTCTCTCCCTGCCAATTGGGCGTGGCAGCCGTGCCACGCTGCAAACACCGTGTAGGGCCCTGGCCGTCTGTCAGTAAGGGTTAATTTAGCTAGTCTTTGCCGCCACCAGCAAAGAACTAATATAGTTCTTTATATATATTTAAAGTTGCCTATTTTGGCATAGTTGAATAAGCCTAGTTTTAAAGGCTTATTGTTATTAATAAACGTGACCGTGACCGGTCTTTAGCCCATATAACCCGTTGTCAAGTGTCTTTATTTATTCAGTGTGTTGGGTACAGAAAAGACGTAATAGGAAGTTTATCCCTTAAGCTTCTTATAATCCTCTGTTTCATATATTTTAAAATAAAAATTAAATTAAAATCAAAAAACAAACAAAACTTAAATACATATGTTTCAAACAATAAACAGAGCTTTTTTTTTTTTTTAATACTATGCAGGTTATGGCACAATAAGTAAATTATTACAGTGTTAGATCCACATCTCTGACAGTGGGCAAGAGTTATCAGAGAAGTTAAAGCAGATTTACTGTTTGACTAACTATATGCTGGGACTTAACGTGCACCCTCTTTATTACATTGTCATGTACAGCTAAATGTGTGTAAATCTGACCTCATGACACTATAAGTGCAAAGTCCAGAGTCGCTGGATAAAAGCGTATTTTACTGGCTGACAGGTTGGGGAAAAAACACACAGAAGCTGGCTTACCCTTCTCTCCCGCACCCTTCCATCTGCAACAGATGTCACATGATCGCACATAAATTAAGTTATGCAGGGAGAGAAAAATTTCCACTAGAATAAGATTTGTAGTTGTAGAACTGTTTTAACCTATTAGTGACACTAGTAGGTTAGAACAGTTCTACAACAACTACTACAAATCATATTATAGCGGAAATTCTTCTCTCCCTGCATAACTTAATTGTGAGCTGAGCTGCTTTAGACCAAATGTTTAATTAGCAACTCTCTCAGGGACACCTTACCCCCCTCCATCTGTCCTGGCAGGTTTCAAAGAGTTACACATGTACAGGGCTAGCTGTCCGGACAAGGGTAGAAGCTTTGTTTTTGTTTCTCCTGTCCTATTTCTAAATAAGCAGACAAGTAGTGTTTCTGACAATGGAGGTGGGGGTCAAACACCACTGGCTCTATTTTAACCAAAATACTAATCAGCCTGCTTTTACACTGCACGGTGCTGGGCAGAGAGAGACTGTAGATAAGATGCACAGGGACTGTGCTGCTAACTCTCACTGTGGACTGACAAATGTAATGAGCATACTTAGGGCTAGATTTATTATAGCTCAGGTGTACAGGGGCGCGTATACGTGCCCCTGTACGCTCAGCTCGCCTGTGGCGGGGCAAAATTACCAGCAGGTATTTGGCATTGCACACGAGTGCAATTTTGCGCTCGGGTGCAATCCCGCCCCCTGCCCGCGCACAGCCAATCACGCGTGGGCAGGACTCGACCGAGGAGATTGAATTTCGCCAGTTTAGAGGTGGCGAAGAGTTTAGGGAAGCAGCGGTCTGATGACCGCTGCTTGATAAATCACGCCGAGCAAGTTCTTGTGAGAACTTGCTGCCGTAGGGGCTTGGTAAATCTAGCCCTTAGGAGTAGGACATATAAAAAAAAAATATGTGACGGGGATACTTGAAACTCACAGTTTCAGCAACTAGAAGTTCAATCTGTCCAGTCATCGCATCTACCTCTCATTCTCTGGGCCAGTTCACACAATTCTAACTGCAGCTACACAAGGCATCCTAGCGGCTAGTTCCCCCCCACCCTCTTTCAAAAGCCCACTCATAAAATTTAATACTGCTTGAGCGCAGGAATTTAAATGTAAAAGTAAATAAAATGGGGAGAATAGATAAAAAAAAATCAAATCATCTTAACTCATTTTTCCTATGCTTTGATGTAATAGGTCATGGGTGAAGGGCAGTTGTCTGGCCTACCTTACCATACGGCAGCTCCACAATCCAGCCCACTGTCTCCCACACAATCCCAGGATGCACAGTCTCAGAGTCTCAAAGACACAGTCACAGTGTCACATGTTACCTTTCCGCCAGGCTGAGGCTCCGGCAGCTGCAGTACTAGGAAGGAAGTGGAACACGCCTCCAGGCCAGTCAGTCCAGAGTGCACCAATCACTTCTCTTCATGTGCTGACACTCTGGACCTGATTGGCTCCCCAAGTCCCGAGGCTGCCATTCTAAACATTAGTTTCTGACCTTGACCCATATTGCCTAAGGATGTGTCACTGTCTGTATTTGATTCAGCTGAAGATGTGTCAGATATCTCTTCCCTCTCATGACAAAATTCAGAGTCACCCGTTGTTAAAGGCCTAGCTGACAGACCAGGAATCTTACTCTCATGGGAACGCATATCCGCTGCGGGTCCACCTGTATTCTTGTTTAAAGGTTGTTGCTGAACTGATTGTAAGCTTGCATGCTTACTATGCTGACCATTGTCTGCCATCTCCTTCAGATGTTCGCCTACCTTGATAGCTTCCTGCAATAAAGACAAAATATCGCGAGCACCAGAAGTAGAAACAATAGAAGGCCTTTTGGCAGCACCTTCACTGCCTATTCCTGTATTGTGATTATTATTCACTGATAATCCTACGCTCTGAGATGGCAGGACATCTTGCCCAACACACACATCCTTGGTTACAATCATACTATTTTGAGACACAGTGCATTCATTATTCTGCATACAACCCATGTCATGTAATATCATATTAGGACTTGCTATTGTCTGCCCTGTAATTGTTTGTGACATCACATTTGCTGGCATTAAAAATAACTTGACATTCTTTATTATTATTGGGTATCAATGATGCCTCATATAATACTGTACCATGAGAAACTGATTGCGATATCAATGTAAAAGCAGTCAATGCCGTTTTGTTCCTCACCATTGTCTTGTCAGCCATTTTACTTGTATCTACTCTCGCCATAGATCTCATTGACTGATAAGGCCTTAACCCCCTTTGCATGTCCCTGCCTAAGCTTGCCCTTCTATGCAGCGTATAACTTGCTCTTCTCGGCTGTCTAACTGATTGGCGACCGCGAGGCATTCTCATTGCTCCTACCCCACCTGGGTACTCACTTTGAAGCAGAGCGCGGACATCTGCTTGAGGTCCTCCAGTCAGTGTCACAGAATTGCTTGCGTACATGACCAGAAGACCCAGGAAAAGAGGCGTGGCTAGTGCCGGATCTACTTCCAGCTGCAGATTATTTTGGGGCCTAACACCGGCAGCTACTACTACTGGAGGATGATGCTGCGGCCTATCCTCACGATCGCCGGATACCACATGTGTCGGATTTTGAGGGTTTTGTAAATTTAGCGATTGCACTATATTTTCGGAAGAGGGGCCTGGGGTGGCTATCTCCGTTGTCACGGACGTCTATATCTAAAGCCTATTGTCCCTAGAATTACCCTGAGTTGGTGTGGCCGGCATGTTTGAAGCAATCTGCGAGAAGAGCGCAGGCATCACTTGAATTGTTGCCTGAGGGAACTGGCCAATAACAGTAGCTAATTGAATAGTATCCATGGAGGGGATTACTGCTATTTCTGTACACTGCCTAACTGGGGTGCCTGGTTGTACAGTTTCAGTTTCAACAGTGGGAAATTGTTGTGTTTGTTGTTGATTTATGTGTGTCAGCGTTATCCACATATATGTGAGACTGAGCCTTGCTGGTGCTTCCTTCACCCATAGACAGTTGAGTTGGAGGTATCACTACCTCATCATCCATTATACTTATCGTGTCTTCTTCCTTTCTAGTAGGTAAGAACTTCAATGATTCCTTGAACCTTTTTGGAGGTGCCACCTTTCTTTTGGATCTCTTCATCATGAAGATAATCGCTGAGAAAACCGTTCACTTCAGGATCACGGGGGGAAGAGGCTGGAAAATTATCAAGCATGGCTTTTTAAAGGTAGGAAGCCTCCCACCTAATCTGCAACACTTTTGCTAACTATGCACCACTTCTTCTCCTGTGCCTTTCCCTAATGCCTAAACCCTTAGCACGCTACAGGCCCATTACACGTCCCTACACTAACTGTTTGCGCGTGTTGGATAGCACACGTATTACAATTTGAAAGTAAAATGTTTACAAAAGAGCGAAACACGACGAGCACTAACCAAAGGACTTTGCGATATTGAGACTGTATTAATGTATTAACCCCTTAGACTTCAATGGAAAAAGCAGACGAAAAATATGTTGTGCTAAATACTATACTAAGGTTATTAACCCCTAAAACTAAGTCTAACCCTAACCATAACCCCCCCTAACTTAAATATAATTTAAAGAAATCTAATTAAAAATTACTATCATTAACTAAATTATTCCTATTTAAAACTAAATACCTATAAAATAAACCCTAAGCTAGCTACAATATAACTAATACTTACATTGTATCTATCTTAGGGTTTATTTTTATTTTACAGGCAAGTTTGTATTTATTTTAACTAGATAGAATAGTTATTAAATAGTTATTAACTATTTACTAACTACCTAGCTAAAATAAATACAAATTGACCTGTAAAATAAAACCTAACCTAAGTTACAATTACACCTAACACTACACTATAATTAAATTAATTCCCTAAATTAAATACAATTAAATACAATTAAATAAAATTAGCTAAAGTACAAAAAAAACCCCACTAAATTACAGAAAATAATAAACAAATTACAAGATTTTTAAACTAATTACACCTAATCTAATCCCACTAACAAAATAAAAAAGCCCCCCCCCCAAAATAAAAAAAGCCCTACCATACACTAAATTACAAATAGCCCTTAAAAGGGCCTTTTGCGGGGCATCGCCCCAAAGTAATCAGCTCTTTTACCTGTAAAAAAAATTATAAATCCCCCCCAACATTAAAACCCACCACCCACACAAACAACCCTACTCTAAAACCCACCCAATACCCCCTTAAAAAAACACTAACCACTTGAAGATCACCTTACTGGGAGAAGTCTTCATCCAAGCCGGGCGATGTGGTCCTCCAGACGGGCAGAAGTCTTCATCCAGACGGCATCTTCTATCTTCATTCATCCAGCACGGAGCAGGTCCATCTTCAAGATATCCGAAGCAGAGCATCCTCTTCATCCGACGGCTAACACTGAATGAAGGTTCCTTTAAATGACGTCATCCAAGATGGCGTCCCTTCAATTCTGATTGGCTGATAGAATTCTTTCAGCCAATCGGAATTAAGGTAGAAAAAATCCTATTGGCTGATCAGCCAATAGGATTTTTTCTACCTTAATTCCGATTGGCTGATGTCTTGAAGATGGACCTGCTCCGTGCCGGATGGATGAAGATAGAAGATGCCGTCTGGATGAAGACTTCTCCCGGCTTCTTTGAGGACTTCGGCCTGGTAGGATGAAGACTTCTCCCGGTAAGGTGATCTTCAAGGGGTTAGTGTTAGGTTTTTTTTAAGGGGGTATTGGGTGGGTTTTAGAGTAGGTTTGGTTGTGTGGGTTTTTATGTTGGGGAGGGATTTGTAATTTGTTTTACAGGTAAAAGAGCTAATTACTTTGGGGCAAAGCCCCGCAAAAGGCCCTTTTAAGGGCTATTTGTAATTTAGTGTAGGGTAGGGCTTTTTTTATTTTGGGGGGGCTTTTTTATTTGGTTATGGGGATTAGATTAGGTGTAATTAGTTTAAAAATCTTGTAATTTGTTTATTATTTTCTGTAATTTAGTGGGGTTTTTTTGTACTTTAGCTAATTGTATTTAATTGTATTTAATTTAGGGAATTAATTTAATTATAGTGTAGTGTTAGGTGTAATTGTAACTTAGGTTAGGTTTTATTTTACAGCTACTTTTGTATTTATTTTAGCTAGGTAGTTATTAAATAGTTAATAACTATTTAGTAACTATTCTACCTAGTTAAAATAAATACAAACTTGCCTGTAAAATAAAAATAAATCCTAAAATAGCTACAATGTAACTATTAGTTATATTGTAACTAGCTTAGGGTTTATTTTACAGGTAAGTATTTAGTTTTAAATAGGAATAATTTAGTTAATGATAGGAATATTTATTTAAATTATATTTAAGTTAGGGGGTGTTAGGGTTAGACTTAGGTTTAGGGGTTAATAACTTTAATATAGTGGTGGCGACGTTAGGGGCGGCAGATTAGGGGTTAATAAATGTAGGTAGGTGGCAGTGATGTTAGGTCCGGCAGATTAGGGGTTAATAATATTTAACTAATGTTTGTGAGGCGGGAGTGCAGCGGTTTAGGGGTAAGGGGTTAATCAGTCTATTATAGTGGAGGCGACGTTAGGGGGGGCAGATTAGAGGTTAATAAGTGTAGGTAGGTGGCGGCAACATTGGGGGCGGCAGAGTAGGGGTTAATAAATATAATGTAGGGTTCGGCGATGTTGGGGGCAGCAGATTAGGGGTTCATAAGTATAATGTAGGTGGCAGCGGTGTCCGGAGCGACAGATTAGGGGATAATAAATATAATATAGGTGTCGGCGATGCCGAGGGCGGCAGATTAGGGGTTAATAAGTGTAAGATTAGGGGTGTTTAGACTCGGGGTTCATGTTAGGGTGTTAGGTGTAAACATAAAATGTATTTCCCCATAGGAATCAATGGGGCTGCGTTAGTGAGTTTTGCGCTGCTTTTTTGCAGGTGTTAGACTTTTTTTCAGCCGGCTCTCCCCGTTGATTCCTATGGGGAAATCGTGCACAAGCACGTTACACCAGCTCACCGCTGACTTAAGCAGCGCTGGTATTGGAGTGCGGTAATGAGCAAAATTTTGCTCAACGCTCACTTCTTGCCTTTTAATGCCGGGTTTCTAAAAACTCGTAATACCAGCGCTGCAGGTAAGTGAGCGGTGAGTGAAAACTGCTCGTTAGCACCGCATAGCCTCTAACACAAAACTCGTAATCTGGACCATTGATAATTATTCATTTATTATACATATTGTAATATATATATACATTCTATGGATTCCAATATTCTAAAAATTCTATTGTTGCTGAATTAGTTTTGTTAGATTAAAACAACTTAATGTGCCCTTTTCCATATGCCGATGGCTTTATAGCTTTTTAACATTTAAGAAACAATGTATTAAAGTGAATGGGCTGATTTCTGAACTTGTCTTCCTCAATACTTGTGTGCCGCTGGGTTTTGTTCTGTCTCCCTCGCTCTATTCCTTATATACCAACAACTGTACTTCTGCAAATTAATCAGTGAAGTTATTGAAATTTTCAGACGACACTACTCTGATTGGGCTTATCTCAGAAGAAGATGAATTGAGCTATAACATAGAAGTAAACAGGCTGGTAACTTGGAGTGAAACAAACAATTTAGAATTTCATGTTCACAAAACCAATGAGATGGTAATTGATTTTAGAAAAATAAACTCTTCATCACCTTCTCTG
The DNA here is from genome assembly GCF_027579735.1 of Bombina bombina. Classification (NCBI taxonomy): domain Eukaryota; kingdom Metazoa; phylum Chordata; class Amphibia; order Anura; family Bombinatoridae; genus Bombina; species Bombina bombina. The sequence continues at coordinate 274,563,264 of NC_069506.1, read as the reverse complement.
AACATGAAAGATTACACAGTAGACAGAGTTACATCGTACAAATTCCTTGGCACAACAATTCAACATGATTGCAAATGAGAGGTTAATATTTTTACTAAGATTAAAAAGTTTCAACAATGTTTGTACTTCTTAAGGCATTTTAAAGGGACAGTCAAGTAAAAAAAAAATCTTTCATGATTTAAATCGAGCATGTAATTTTAAACAACTTTCCAATTTACTTTTATCACCAATTTTGCTTTGTTCTCTTGGTATTCTTAGATGAAAGCTAAGGTGTGTGTATGAGTGTGTGTGTATGAGTGTTTTTGTATGTGTGTGTATGAATGTGTATGAGTGTGTTTGTGTGTGTATGAGTGTGTTTGTGTGTGTATTAATGTGTGTATGCGTGTTTGTGAGTATATGAGTGTGTCTGTGTGTGTATCGGGGCCACCATCATGGGGTGACAACAGTCAGGGGCCCGGCTGGGATGAGGGGCCCCAAGCCCACTGCCGACATAGCAATTTATTTACAATTTAAAAAAATAAATAAAAGCCGGGCCTGGTAGTGACGATGACGTCACTCGCACAAGCCCCACCCATGGCCCGAGACTCTGGCTGACTGTCACACTTACTCGAAGTTTGATTTTTGTGATTGGTTAGGGGCGGGAAGAAGGGATGGGACAATAGTGTGTGCAGGACTTTACTGGCCATAGGCACACATGATTATCACATGCAGGCACACACTTGACAGTGTTGAACTTGACACAGCCATCAGCCCCTGGAGACCAGTCTGGATCATCATTAGGTAAGGAGCCGGTAACCATTGCTGTTACCTGTTAGTATAACTTTTTACTTAGGGAGTGAGAAGCTTACTGCCACAGCCCCATCATTACTGTTTATTGGATATATTTAACTGGGGTCTGTGCAAATTGTGCTTCTGCAGATATTAGATTGGGCACTGCAGTGAGCTAATTGTGGTTAGTTTGTAAAGGGGCATAGTGGTGTTTATAGTTAGCCTGGTGCAGCTGGATATTTTCCAATGACTAGTATAGGTTACTAGACCCAGAGTAGCACTGCATACTACCGTGTGTGCCATCACCGTGTTTCACTAAGAGGTTAATGTACTCTGATTCCCATTTGATAACATTTTCACACTCAGTTTATTTTTATTTTTCAATGGTGGTTCGTTTCCTTGTTTGATGCTACATTGATTACCCTCACGCTTCATCTCTGGCCACAGCTTGTAGGAGTTGGCCCGGTTTGGCTGGATGCTTTGCTAGTATGCTGTACGTATCCCTCTTACTGGATTCCTGTAGCTATCCCTGTTGCACCTAAAACAGCAGTACAACATATAATTGAGTCAATGATATGTTGTAATGCTGTTAAGTGCAACAGGGATAGCTTTTCTGTTGTCGCTACTAGTGTAACAAACTGTTCCCCTGTCTGCCTAGCCTGCGGCTCTGCTCTCTTTTCACAGGCTCCACCCCTGCTGTTCGGGTAGCTGCCTGGATCTATGAATACATGGATAGGAAAGAGTCAGCAGACACCCAATATCTGTGTGTGAGGAGCCTGCCTGCTACCTATCTACACCACCAGCTGTCTGCGTATGCTCAGCCTCCACTTTCTAGGGACAGGTAGAAGCTCCGCCTTTTACAGATTTCGGTTGGACCCTGATCTACATCCAGATTCCAGAGTCACACTATAAAGTGCCAGCACATAGCCGCCAGCTATCTTACTAATAAATCAGTTGCTGCAGTGAAATTGGCAGCTGTAATTTACATTCCCTGGTATGTGAATTTCACACTACAAACTCTGCACATAACATAGTAACATAGTAGATGAGGATGAAAAAAGACAGAAGTCCATCAAGTTTAACCTATATAAATCAAAAATACTTACAAACTCCAGTTAAGATTAAATAATCCCACTAAAAGGTGACCCATTTAATACTAGAAATCATATCTAAGAATTTTGTTTATAGACAGAAATGTATCCAAACAATTTTTAAATGTATCTAGGTTATTGGCATTCTCTACCTCCTTTGGTAATGAGTTCCACGATTGTATTGCTCCTACAGTGAAAAAGCATTTCCGTTGTAGGAGATTAAATCTCCTTTCCTCCAACCTTAAATTGTGACCTCTTGTCACAAACAATTTTCTTGGAATAAACAGAGCTTCTGCCATCTCTGTATATGGCATTGAATATATTTATATAAAGTAATCATGTCACCTCTCAAGCGCCTTTTTTTCTAAAGAAAACAGACCCAGTTTGGCTAGCCTCTCCTCATAGCTTCAATTCTCCAATCCCCTTATTGGCTTTGTGGCCCTTCTCTGATCTTTTTCTAGTTCTGCAATATCTTTTTTTTGCGATTGGACCCCAGAAATGCACTCCATACTCAAGGTGAGGTCTTACCAGGGCTTTATATAGTGACATAGCTATGCTTTCATCCCTTGAATCAATGCCTCTTTTAATACATGCTAGTATCTCATTAGCCTTTGAAGCCGCTGCCCTGCATTGTGCACCCATCTTTATAAAATTAAGTGCAGAGCTCAGCTAGCTTTTAGGTTAAGTTCATAGAACAGAGATTGTAAATTGCAGCTACCAAAGTCACTGCAGCACCTGATTTTTTTGTTTTATAACTGGTTGTCTAACTTGACAGTATGAGCTGTAGACAGAGCAGCTTGTTTTGTATAAGCTGCAGTCAGAGAGAGACAGAGCAACATGTTATAAACTACAGAGACAGAACTTTGTGGTATGTTACTTGCTAAGAGACGGTATGTTGTGTGCCATGCACTGATAGCTTTCCAGTCTCTAAACTAAAATATAGCTTGCTTGTATATAGAGATAAGTAGCCAGCCCATCCATTTACATATTACACTGAAAAACAACAAAGGGCTAGATTAGGTCAGTTTCAGTGATGTTATAAACTTTTGAAAATAAAACAAATGTGTTAAAAGTGATTTTAGTACATTTGTAACCTCCAAACCCTTTACACAACCTCTACCAAGAAACTCCCTATTATTATGCTATCCACGGATGCCAAAAAAACTTTCGACATGGTCGACTGGGAATTTATGTGGTGGGCCCTGGCAAAATTTGGCTTTTCCCATATACTTATCAATAGAATTAAAGCCCTCTATACCAACCCTTCGGCAACAGTACGCGCAAATGACACATCATCCCATAAATTCCAGATACATAATGGCACTCGACAAGGTTTTCCTCTTTCTCCTCTCCTGTTTGCTCTAACTGTTGAAACACTTGCCACCCATATCAGAAATAACCCAAACATTAAAGGCATAGAATTTGGTCCTATAAATCAAAAATGTCTCTTATACGCAGATTATATCATCTTTACCTTACATTCGCCACTTTTCTCCATACCCTCTCTCTTAAAAGAATTCAGGGTTTTTAAAAAGTATCGAACTTCTCTATAAACATGGACAAGTCTGTCCTTCTCCCTGTCAACCTGCCTGAGGATGAAGTCACCTATCTGTCCCAACATACTACATTCACTATAGAAAAATCCTTAAGATACCTAGGCATTAATATTTCCCCATCCATAGCGGGCCTCTTTGAACATAACTATATCGCTCTCCAAAATGAAACACGTAAACTTCTAGATTCATGGTATAGACAGAACCACCTTTCTTGGCTGGGTCGAGCAAACACAGTGAAAATGACCATACTTCCAAAATATTTATATTTATTCCAAGTCCTCCCCCTAGATCTTTCAACCCACTACCTGGATTTACAACAAAAACTAATTGAATCACTCCTATGGTCCCACCAAAGACAGAGGGCTTCTAAAAAAAAACCTGTACCTTAAAAAAGAAGATGGTGGACTGGGAATCCCCAATCTAACCAATTATCATAGAGCAACTCATCTAGCACGTGTAGTGGCATGGAACCACTCCTCACCTTCCAAACCATGTGTCCAGTTGGAAGCATCCCTCCTACCAGAACACAACATAAACGAGATATGCTGGCTCCCAAAGAGATATAGGCCACCACTATATGAATCTAACTACTATGTAGTGTCCACTCTCAGAGTATGGGACAACAAAACCTCTACAAATATCACTAGTCCCATCTCCCTTAACTCCTCTACTAAACAACCCTTATTTTATACAGTCTGAACTGATACATACACCCCGCTCAACAGACTGACAATTACCCTCCCCAGCCTTCCGCTTATTTCAAAATGGACAATTTAGAACCCAAGCCAATTTAAAATCAAATTTCGGTCTACCTTTTCATAAAAGGTTTTCAAATCGACACGCACTCCTAACTTCTCCACATAAATCCGACCTTACGAGACCCCTCACACCTTTTGAAATATTATGCACGACTCCATCATTTCACAAATCACACATCTCCATGATCCATAAAATACTGCAAAGCTCCATTTCAGTACCCACACCTTCATATTTAGCCAAAATGGAAAAAGGAACTAAATACAGCATTCACTCAAAAACAACAGAACAATATATTCTTAATGACCAAAAAAACATCCATCTCACCAATGATAGCGGAAATAAATTACATAATATTACTTAGATGGGACCTCTCCCCTCAGAGACTTCATAACATCTTCCCAAGAGCCTCTCCCCAGTGCTGGAGGCATTGTGGAGAGATTGTCTCTCTCTCATATTTTCTGGCACTGTCCACTCCTTAACCACTATTGGCATACTATAAATACAGTATACCTATCAACTCTATTCTTGATACCACCATAGATCTACACCCAGTACTGATCCTCCTAAACGACCTCCCAAAACTGCGACTTATACCAAAGAAAACTACTACAATGCATGATAAATTGTGCCAAATGTTTCATTCCTAGATTCTGGAAAGATCAACAAGTTTCTACACCGCAAATGTGGATACACAAAGTCGATCATGTTCTTTCACTTGAGAAAATTAATTATAGTTTCCAGGGAAAAGCAGATTTTTATCCTAGATATCATTTTTATATGGGAACAGAGAGAAATTAATATAACTACTTGTCCTCTTCAGATGGGCACCCCCATTATACATCATACACCACTTACCATTCATACAGTAGTCTGACCCCCTTCCTCCCTTCCTAAACCTTCCTTTTCTTCCCTTCCCCTGGTCCTAGTTACTATCCCATTACTAACACCCCTCTCCTAGACTTCTATAGCTTTCACAGTCTCTAACTTGGGCATAATGGACTCCAGCCAAGGAACACAAATTTCTCACTTGGAGACAAACTCCTTCTAAGAGACCTTTTGTTTTATTTGTTTTTACCCATGTTTAATCTTACCTTCAAGAGGATTTATTATTGTTCTATTTTTCTCTGATGTATGTTGTAAAACATTGAAAAATCAATAAAAAAAGATTTAATAATTAAAAAAGGTATTTTAGTAGGAATTGTCATTCTATACAGAATAATCTTCTTTTTTTTTAGATACTTTTATTTAACTTTGCTAAGCTTTAACAATATGTTTAAAGTGCTTAATATAATAATAGTAATAGTATATTATATATTCCTTCTGCAGCACTCTAAAAGGTGCACTCCAAAACTTTGAGATAGTAATGTAAAGCGATACTGCTGGGGGCAGGGAAAGGTCTCTGCCGGGGGTGGGGGCCCCTGAAAAATGGCAAAATGGCTGAGTCAGGGGCCCCAAGATTTCTAGTGGCAGCTCTTTGTGTATGAATATGTGTGTGTGTGTTTGTGTGAGTATGACTGTGTCTGTGTATGGGTGTGCATGTGTGTATGAGTGTGTTTGTGTGTATGAGTGTGTGTGCGTATGAGTGTGTATGTGTATGAGTGTGTTTGTGTGTGTATGAGTGTGTGTGTATCAGTGTGTTTGTGTATGAATGTACGTGTGTGTGGATTTATGTATGTATGAGAGTGTCTATGTGTGTGTATGTCTGTCAGACTTTGTGTATGAATATGTGTGTGTGTTTGTGTGTGTATGAGTGTGCTTGTGTGTGTATGAGTGTTTGTGTGTGTATGAGTGTGTTTGTGTGTATGAATGTGTGTGTGTGGATTTATGTATATAAGAGAGAGTCTATGGCCTCTAGTTATCAAGCCGTCAACCGCAAATACGCTGGAATTCCGCAGCGTATTTGTGGCGAGGCTAATTTGTTGTAGTTATCAAGCCCTACAGACCGGAAAAAGTAGAATATAGTGACGTAACCTACGATCTGCCGGACTCAGTCTGACACAGATCGATGGTTACGTCACTACAGATGTTCCGAACGCAAGTTCGGCACAATCTGACTACTTTTGGAAGTTATCAAAGAACAACCAGGTACTATTCCGGTCCAGCGTACCTGGTTTTCAAGCCCTGGAGGCAGCGGATCCCATAGGAATCAATGGGAGTCTGAGAGCAGAGAGAGCTTATGTTCGCTGCTGCCCGATATCCCATTGATTTCTATGGGAGATGTCTGCACCTAACACCCTAACATGTACCCCGAGTCTAAACACCCCTAATCTGCCCCCCTACACTGCCGCCACCTAAATAAAGTTATTACCCCTTAAACCGCTGCTCCTGTACCCCGCCGCAACTATAATAAATATATTACCCCCTAAACCGCCGCTCCCGGACCCCACCGCCACCTACATTATACCTATTAACCCCTAATCTGCCCCCCCTATACCGCCGCCACCTAAATAAAGTTATTACCCCCTAAACCGCCGCTCCTGGACCCTGCCACCACCTACATTATATGTATTACCCCCTAAACCGCCACTCCTGTACCCCGCCGCCACCTACATTATATGTATTACCCCCTAAACCACCGCTCCCGGAGCCCCCCGCACCTAAATAAAGTTATTACCCCCTAAACCACCGCTCCTGTACCCCGCCGCAACTATATATTTGCTCTTGTGAGCTGCTGGTGCAATGCTGATGCAATGCGCCGGGTGACACCAACACTAGTGACGCCACTGCTGTATTATAACCCGCTATAGCTCTGATAAATTATCATTAAAGGGAAACTACACTCAATTGGGAGATCTGCAAAACAAATCTACTTATTTCTCTTAAAGACATTTACTTTTCAAGGATGAAGAAGAGAGTCAGATTTTTTCTATCTAAATCATCTCAACCTGGCCATTGTTTTTTTATTTTTTTATCGTAGGCCAAAGTTGAGAATTTTATGAACTCAGACAAACCATTTTCTGAATAGATTTTGTATCCAGGCTATTAAGATAGCAAACATGAATACTCTTATTTCACTTTCGGTATGATATTTGTGAATGATTAGATTTTACACTGCTGATTATGGGCTTGATAACAAGTTGAGTGTTAATTTATTGCACTTGCTTATATACATATATATTTACATTTGCTGCTGCTGCCCATGGCTATGTGACTTACCCCCTTCCCTGCGCTAGATTTCATGCCCTGTCTGACGTCATAAGAAGAAGGCTCCCATTGGAGCCTATGGAAGTGCACTTTTGTGAGCGCAAAGCTTCCATGCAATGCGAATGAGACCTTTCGTGCAATGCGTACACAACCTTGCGTGCAATGCATACGTGACCTAACTTGTAATACCAGCACACATTGCGGGCACTGGTATTACTAAGCGGAGCGCAAATATTGCTTTGTATGAATGTATGTCAATGCACAAACAATAGAATAGGAGCATATGAAACCGCTGCTGCGGTGACGCACCTAACAACCAAACAAAGGCTCCTATGATTTGTCCTATACTTATCCGCTATACGGCACCTATCTATCCTCCTAATTACGGCTTCAGTATCGCAACCTGAAAAAATCGAAGCGTCTGCAGACTGATCAAACAAATACCTTATTATATTTGTAACAAAAGGAAGAAAAGCCTTTAGCCATGTATACGGTCTGAGATCAATGTACAGGATAATGTGGTTGCCTCTCAGCCAATCCACACCTAGAACGGCAACGACGTCACATTGCCAACCGTTAATCAGATGTTCCCATCAAGATGTAAACAAACTACACATGGGCATACTCCTAATATAGACTCGGGTACACAGAATAAATGTCCTTGCCCCGAACGTCAGTTCGTCTTTACTCTCATTACACAAAAATGATAGATTCACTGTCCTAACTATAGAACAAATCAAACAGAGTAGCAAGGTCTGGCTAATCAACTTGATAGTACATATTTGTCTACCCATAAAATTTGGCTAACCTGTCAACATCTGTGTACCATTACACAGATCACTACAATGGATCATACACATATATCAATGGTAATCACTAGGGGTTTAGCATCATACAATTTTAACACCCATTGGTGTATGAAAAACAAAAAATAAAAGACAAAATAATCAATAAAATAATTGTGGCTGCCATCATATACTATGAAATACTTAAGTACTCTATAAAATGTCATAAATACCAACTTTTTATACAGTTAGAAGTCCATAGACACACCAACAGGTGTCATGCAACAAGATGAGGTAAAAAGTAAAAAGGTTTTAAACATACACAGAAATAGAAAAACCACCACAACGTCATATCACCAACAAAATAATATAAAATGATGATAAAAACAATAGCAAAAATGTACATACAAACCATCACTTATTTGGCTTAACACATTAACCTAACTTTTTAGCACAAGTATGTGAGGCACCATCACTTAGTCCAAAAAATTGGTATTAAATATTCTGTACATAAATCTAATATCTAAAATCTAAATAACTGCACCACTAATCCCAAAGCCAGTAATAAATACCCAGTACGTAGAATTAGGAATATGTTTAGAATTGGATATCTGTATACAGTGAGTTGTCATTTATAAGAAACTTTGACACCCAGTCTGTATATTGAGACCTTTTGGGGACAGTTCTTAGCTCAAAAATCGAACATGCTTTTCTTTGTACTAGCAACCTTGCTCTAACACCACCTCTTCTCAAAGGGGGGGGGGCATGGTCAATGATAGTAAATCTAAGATCTTTCACCTTATGTCCTGCCTCAAGAAAGTGTTGAGCCACAGGTTGTTCAGATCTTCCTGTCTTGATAGCCGTTCATATGATGATCTGTAGTTAGCGAGCCTCGTCCTTGCATCATCAATAGTTTTACCCACATAAAAAAGTTAAGACAAGCAATTCAGCAAATATATGACATAAGTTGTAGTACAAGTCACAAAAAAATTAATTTCATACTTCTCTGTATGTGTTGGGCGATGGAATACAGAACTTGTCAGCTTTCTATTGCATGTCACGCAGCTGACACATCAGAAACATCCTCTTTTTCTTTTACTTTTACAGAGCCACATTGTGTTGCTTCTCTCAGATTCCACATCTTTGCTAACTAGTATTTCCCGTAAGTTGCAACCTCTCCTATACGCAATGTGTGGAGGTGCCCAATGTTGAAAAGGTAACAAGGGATTAGATTCCACCATGTCCCAAGATCTCTTGATCTCCTTAGTGATTGCTCTTTTGTCGGGGAAGTAAGTTGTAACGAACGTCAAACATGGGTCATTGGCACTGTCCATCTGTACATTGCAACAGTTATCATTACCACTTGCTGCAATCATATAAGATCCTACATCTTGTATCCACGTTCAAGAAACCTTGTGGTCATTTCATCCAATTGTTGTTCACATATATCTGGGTCAGTATTGTTCCTAATTACCCGTTGGTATTGTGCTTTAAGAATATTTTGAACTAAGGAAGGAGGATGACTACTGGTGCATGTAGAATAGAATTCCTATCAGCCTCTTTTTGAAATAGGATGGTCCCTAGTTTGTTACCTTGTTTAAAGACCCTCACATCGAGAAAGTAAATTGTGGTTCTACTAGACTTATATTGGAATCTAAGATATAAACACACACACTATATATATCTATCTATATCAAGCGCAGAGAATTCGCCCGGCAGCGAAACATGTGTTGCGTACCTGCACTGTTTGTTACAGGCTCGGATAGGCCAACCGAGCTGTTCCAGCGCACCTCTGACCTTTGGAGGATAACAGTCTCCCATTATGCACTTGAAGCCAGCATGAGGATATAGTAAAAGTGAGGTATGGTACAGACAAGAGGTGTTTTTGGCACACAGATTGGACACACAAAGTAAGTTACACTGCAGTGGTGTAAATCCACTGTGAAAACTGGTGAGGAAACTCTACTGTTGTGTATTTACACCCCCCAATTAAACATAGAAACATAGAAACATAGATATTGACGGCAGATAAGAGCCATAGGCCCAGCAAGTCTGCCCGACCTTACCTAACAGTATAAACTTATCTAGTTCGTAGGATAGCCCTATGCTTGTCCCATGCATTTTTAAAGTCCCCCACAGTGTTTGTTGCTACTACCTCTTGAGGAAGTTTATTCCATAAATCAATCACTCTTTCTGTAAAGAAGTGCTTCCTCAAATTACTTCTGAATCTACTACCCTTTAGCTTGAGCTCATGACCCCTTGTTCTTGAATTTTCCATTTTATGTAAAATACCCACAGCCTCAGTTTTACTAAACCCTTTAATGTACTTGAAAGTTGCTATCATATCACCTCTTTCCCTTCTCTCCTCTAAGCTATACATATTTAGGTCAATGAGCCTATCCTGGTAAGTTTTATTTTTTAGACCATGTACCATTTTGGTAGCCCTCCTTTGCACAGATTCAAGTTTGTTAATATCCTTCTGAAGATATGGTCTCCAGAATTGCACACAATACTCAAGATGAGGCCTAACTAATGATCTATAAAGTGGCATAAGAACCTTACTATTTCTGCTGCAAATACCTCTACCAATACATCCAAGCATTCTGCTTGCCTTACTCGCTGCATTACTACATTGTTTACTAAGTTTTAAATCATCTGAAATAATAATTCCCAAGTCCTGTTCCTCGTCTGTAACAGTCAGTAAAGTGTCATTGAGTCTGTAATTAACATTTGGATTTTTCTTCCCTAAATGCATTATTTTACACTTTGCTGTGTTAAACTTTAGACCCTAGTCGTTTGTCCAATCCTCCAATTGTTGTATATCACTTCTCATTTTGTCTACCCCCCCTGGAACATCCACTCTGTTGCAAATTTTTGTATCATCTGCAAAGAGACATACTTTCCCCTGTAGCCCTTTGCTGATATCGCAGATAAATATGTTAAACAAAACAGGCCCCAGAACTGACCCCTGAGGAACACCACTAGTAACAGCCCCCTCTGCTGAATGAACTCCATTTACTAAGACACTTTGTTTTCTGTCCTTAAGCCAGCATTCCACCCAGTTCACAATTTTTGAATCTAGACCAAGGAGATATAGTTTGTGAATAAGTTTATTGTGTGGGACGGTGTCAAATGCTTTGCTGAAATCTAGATATGCTACATCAACTGCTCCTCCCTTGTCTAATACTTTTGTTACATAATCAAAGAAGTCAATTAGATTAGTCTGACATGATCTCCCTGAAGTAAAACCATGCTGATTTTGGTCCTCTAAATTGTTTGTCTTTATGTAAGTCATAATTCTTTCTTTTAAGAGGCTTTCCATTAATTTCCCTACTACTGAAGTTAAACTAACTGGCCTGTAGTTGCCAGATTCTTCTCTACTGCCCTTTTTATGAAGGGGTATTACATTTGCTATTCTCCAATCATCTGGGACAGCTCCTGTTAATAGTGACTGATTAAACAGATCAGTTAATGGGACAGTTAGCACTGATCGAAGTTCTTTTAAAACCCTTGGATGAATATTATCAGGACCCACTGCCTTTGTAACATTTATTTTTGATAATGCTAACAAAACCTCATCCTCTGTAAAAAGATTACTGTTAAGCTTGTTTCTATTTTGCGTAGCATCCCTTAATGTAGACATTGGGGGGTAGTTATCAAGCCGTCTACTTTTCTGGCTTCGCCGGCCCAATACGTCCGCCTAAGCTCGCCTACCTTCGCCGCCGCGGACCTTGAATACGTTCGCCTAAGTTATCAAATAAAGCTGTCAAAAAGCCGCGGGGCGATGAGCAGCGGACTGTGACAGTTATCACTCATCCGATCTCGCTGCCCTTCGGCTTTTTCCCAGCTTTATTGCTAGCCTGTCACTAAGCACTCACACTAAACTGCACTGTTCTACCCCCTATACCGGCGCCCCCGGAGCCTCCCGCAACTCAATAAAGTTACTAACCCCTAAACCGCCGCTCCTAGACCCCGCCGCAAGTCTTATAAATGTATTAACCCCTAAACCGCCGCTCCTAGACCCCGCCGCAAGTCTTATAAATGTATTAACCCCTAAACCGCCGCTCCCGGACACCGCTGCCACCTACATTATACCTAGTAACCCCTATCCTGCCCTCCCTATACCGTCGCCCTCTATTATAAAATTATTAACCCCTATCCTGCTGATCCCGCACCTCTCCGCAACTAAATAAATAGTTTAACCCCTAAACCGCCTATCCATGAACCCGCCGCAACCTATAATAAATTTATTAACCCCTATCCTGCCCCCCACTACGCCGCCGCCACTGTAATAAAATGATTAACCCCTAAACCTAAGTCTAACCCTAACCATAACGCCCCCCTAACTTAAATATTAATTAAATACATCTAAATAAATTAACTCTTATTAACTAAATGAATCCTATTTAAAACTAAATACTTACCTGTAAAATAAACCCTAAGATAGCTACAATATAAATAATAATTATATTCTAGCTATCTTAGGATTTATATTTATTTTACAGGTAACTTTGTATTTATTTTAGCTAGTTAGAATAGTTATTAAATAGTTATTAACTATTTAATAACTACCTAGCTAAAAGAAATACAAAATTACCTGTAAAATAAATCCTAACTTAAGTTACAATTAAACCTAACACTACACTATCATTAAATTAACTAAATAAACTACCTACAAATAACTACAATGAAATACAATTACATAAACTAACTAAAGTACAAAATATAAAAAAAGCTAAGTTACAAAAAATAAAAAATTAAGTTACAAACATGTTAAAAATATTACAACAATTTTAAGCTACTTACACCTAATCTAAGCCCCCTAATAAAATAACAAAGCCCCCCAAAATAAAAAAAATCCCTACCCTATTCTAAATTACATACATTTCAAAGCTCTTTTACCTTACCAGCCCTTAAAAGGGCCATTTGTGGGGGCATGCCCCAAAAAGTTCAGCTCTTTTGCCTGTAAATGAAAAATACAACCCCCCCCCAACATTAAAACCCACCACCCACATACCCCTAATCTAACCCAAACCCCCCTTACAAAAACCTAACACTAATCCCCTGAAGATTATCCTACCTTGAGTCGTCTTCACTCAGCCGAGCCACCGATGGAACTGAAGAGGACATCCGGAGCAGAAGAAGTTAATCCTCCAAGCGGCGCTGAAGAAATCTTCCATCCGATGAAGTCATCATCCAGGCGGCGCTGAAGAAGTCTTCGATCCGGCCGATGTCATCTTCAAAGAGGCGCTGAAGAGGTCTTCTATCCGGGCGAAGTCATCTTCCAAGCCGGGTCTTGAATCTTCCTTCCGCCGACGCGGAACCACCTTCTTCACCGACGGACTACGACGAATGACGGCTCCTTTAAGGGACGTCATCCAAGATGGCGTCCCCTCAATTCCGATTGGCTGATAGGATTCTATCAGCCAATCGGAATTAAGGTAGGAAAATCTGATTGGCTGATGGAATCAGCCAATCAGATTCAAGTTCAATCCGATTGGCTGATCCAATCAGCCAATCAGATTGAGCTTGCATTCTATTGGCTGATCGGAACAGCCAATAGAATGCGAGCTCAATCTGATTGGCTGATTCCATCAGCCAATCAGATTTTTCCTACCTTAATTCCGATTGGCTGATAGAATCCTATCAGCCAATCGGAATTGAGGGGACGCCATCTTGGATGATGTCCCTTAAAGGAGCCGTCATTCGTCGTAGTCCGTCGGTGAAGAAGGTGGTTCCGCGTCGGCGGAAGGAAGATTCAAGACCCGGCTTGGAAGATGACTTCGCCCGGATAGAAGACCTCTTCAGCGCCTCTTTGAAGATGACATCGGCCGGATCGAAGACTTCTTCAGCGCCGCCTGGATGATGACTTCATCGGATGGAAGATTTCTTCTGCGCCGCTTGGAGGATTAACTTCTTCCGCTCCGGATGTCCTCTTCAGTTCCATCGGTGGCTCGGCTGAGTGAAGACGACTCAAGGTAGGATGATCTTCAGGGGATTAGTGTTAGGTTTTTGTAAGGGGGGTTTGGGTTAGATTAGGGGTATGTGGGTGGTGGGTTTTAATGTTGGGGGGGGGTTGTATTTTTCTTTTACAGGCAAAAGAGCTGAACTTTTTGGGGCATGCCCCCACAAATGGCCCTTTTAAGGGCTGGTAAGGTAAAAGAGCTTTGAAATTTATGTAATTTAGAATAGGGTAGGGATTTTTTTTTATTTTGGGGGGGTTTGTTATTTTATTAGGGGGCTTAGATTAGGTGTAAGTAGCTTAAAATTGTAATATTTTTAACATGTTTGTAACTTAATTTTTTATTTTTTGTAACTTAGCTTTTTTTATTTTTTGTACTTTAGTTAGTTTATGTAATTGTATTTCATTGTAGTTATTTGTAGGTAGTTTATTTAATTAATTTAATGATAGTGTAGTATTAGGTTTAATTGTAACTTAAGTTAGGATTTATTTTACAGGTAATTTTGTATTTCTTTTAGCTAGGTAGTTATTAAATAGTTAATAACTATTTAATAACTATTCTAACTAGCTAAAATAAATACAAAGTTACCTGTAAACTAAATATAAATCCTAAGATAGCTATAATATGAGTATTAATTACATTGTAGCTATCTTAGGGTTTATTTTACAGGTAAGTATTTATTTTTAAATAGGAATAATTTATTAAAGTATAGTGTAGTGTTAGGTGTAATTGTAACTTAGGTTAGGATTTATTTCACAGGTACATTTCTCTTTATTTTAGCTAGGTAAGCTATTAAATAGTTAATAACTATTTAATAGCTATTGTACATGGTTAAAATAAATTGAAAGGTACCTGTAAAATAAAAATAAATCCTAAGATAGCTAGAATATAATTATTATTTATATTGTAGCTATATTAGGGTTTATTTTAAAGGTAAGTATTTAGTTTTAAATAGGATTCATTTAGTTAATAAGAGTTAATTTATTTAGATGTATTTAATTAATATTTAAGTTAGGGGGCGTTAGGGTTAGGGTTAGACTTAGGTTTAGGGGTTAATAATTTTATTACAGTGGCGGCGGCGTAGTGGGGGGCAGGATAGGGGTTAATAAATTTATTATAGGTTGCGACGGTGTAGGGGGGGCAGATTAGGGGTTAATACATTTAATATAGGTTGCGGCGGGTTCAGGGAGCGGCGGTTTAGGGGGTAATAACTTTATTTAGTTGCGGCGGTGTAGGGGGGGTCAGATTAGTGGTGTTTAGACTCGGGGTACATGTTAGGGTGTTAGGTGTAGACAGCTCCCATAGAAATCAATGGGATGTCTGTCAGCAGCGAACTTGTACTTTCGCTATGGTCAGACTCCCATTGATTCCTATGGGATCCGCCGCCTCCAGGGGTGGCGGATTGAAAACCAGGTACGCTGGGCCGTAAAAGTGCCGAGCGTACCTGCTAGTTTTTTGATAGCTAGCAAAAGTAGTGAGAATGTGCCGCACTTGTGTGCGGAACATCTGGAGTGACGTAAGAATCG
Source organism: Bombina bombina (assembly GCF_027579735.1). Lineage (NCBI taxonomy): Eukaryota > Metazoa > Chordata > Amphibia > Anura > Bombinatoridae > Bombina > Bombina bombina. The sequence continues at coordinate 274,547,672 of NC_069506.1, read as the reverse complement.
ATATGTGTTGGACTGAGTCCGGCGGATCGAAGCTTACGTCACAAAATTCTACTTTTGCCGGTCTCGAGCCTTTGATAACTAAGGCGAATCAGCCTCGCCACAAATACGCTGCGGAATTCCAGCGTATTTGAGGTTGACGGCTTGATAACTACCCCCCATTGTATCTTCACAATCTTTAGTGAAAACAGAACAGAAGTAATCATTGAGACAGTCTGCAATCTGCTTATCTCCTTCTATTATTCTACCATCAACTGATTTCAATTTTACTATTCCTACCTTATTTTTTCTTCTTTCACTGATATATCTAAAGAATGTTTTGTCCCCATGTTTTACTGACTGTGCTATCTTCTCTTCTGCATGAGCTTTAACCTTCCTAATTAACTGCTTAGTCTTTTTTTGTTGGAGTCTCCATATTTTCATATCATCATCTGCTTGTGTGTGTCTGTAATTTTTATAAGCTATCTTTTTTGTCTTTACAGCATGTGCTACTTCTTTGGAAAACCAAATTGGTTTCCGCTTTCTTTTACTTTTACAGACATGTCTAATACAGTGTGCGGTTGCATCTAAAATGGCACCTTTCACAAATTCCCACTGTTCTTGAACCCCTGTAATAAGAGTTTTCCCCTTTAAATAGTTCTTTAGGTATTCTCCCATTAAGGGTCCCTTGGGTGAGGGCACAAACCTCAGGAGGCAGTACCTGTGGAAAAAGGGGTTGCGCGTTTGGTCATCTGACACAGGATATCTCACTGACGGAAATATATAACTAATGTGTGGTCCTAGATGTTGCTGTGTGAACTGCTAAGACTAATCCGCTTTGCACTAAATTATACGCTGACATACCCTGCTTTACTGAGGCTTATATGCATGAACTGCCTTTGCCATAACAAAATATTACTTGAATTGCTTAAGTGCTTCTGTGCTATTTATGAACCTTTGCTTACCCTTGTTAGTATAAGATAACTGGATAAGGGTACAGAGACTGTGTTAACGATAATCATCCTAAGAGGCCCATTTATCAAGCTCCGAATGGATCTTGAGGGCCTGTGTTTCTGGCGAGTCTTCAGACTCACCAGAAACACCAGTTATGAAGCAGCGGTCTAAAGACCGCTGCTCCATAACCCTGTCCATCTGCTCTGATGAGGTGGACAGGAATCGTCACAATTCAACACGATCAATTACGATCGGGTTGATTGACACCTCCCTGCTGGTAACCCGTTGGGCGCGAGTCTGCAGGGGGCGGCGTTGCACCAGCAGCTCTTGTGAGCTGCTGGTGCAATGCTTAAATATATATACAGTATCTCACAAAAGTGAGTACACTCCTCACATTTTTGTAAATATTTTATTACATCTTTTTAAGTGACAACACTGAAGAAATGACACTTTGCTACAATGTAGTGAGTGTACAGCCTGTATAACAGTGTAAATTTTCTGTCCCCTCAAAATAACTCAACACACAGCCATTAATGTCTAAACCGTTGGCAACAAAAGTGAGTATACCCTTAAGTGTTAAATGCAAATGGTGAAAGACAGCACCTCTCTTTTCCTTTCTGGGGCACAGGAAAGGGTTAGCCAAACCCCAATATGTATTCAAAAGAAGTAATTTTCCAGCCTCCAGTTAAATTTAAAAGACCTTTATTAGTTTCTTACAGGGTCCATCATATCAACCAACAACGTTTCAAAAACGTTGTTGGTTGATATGATGGACCCTGTAAGAAACTAATAAAGGTCTTTAAAATTTAACTGGAGGCTGGAAAATTACTTCTTTTGTTTACCCTTAAGTGGAAATGTCCAAATTGAGCCCAATTAGCCATTTTCCCTCCCCGGTGTCATGTGACTCATTAGTATTAGAAGGTCTCAGGTGTGAATGGGGAGCAGGTGTGTTAAAGTTGGTGTTATCGCTCTCACACTCTCTCATACTGGTCACTCGAAGTTCAACATGGCACCTCATGGCAAAGAACTCTGAGGATCTGAAAAAAAGAATTGTTGCTCTACAAAAAGATGGCCTAAGCTATAAAAAGATTGCCAAGACCCTGAAACTAAGCTGCAGCACGGTGGGCAAGACCATACAGCGGTTTCACATGACAGGTTCCACTCAGAACAGGCCTCACCATGATTGACCAAAGAAGTTGAGTACACGTGCTCAGCGTCATATCCAGAGGTTGTTTTTGGGAAATAGAGGTATGAGTGTTGCCAGCATTTCTTCAGAGGTTGAAGGGGTGGGGGGTCAGACTGTGCTCAGACTATACGCCGCAAATTGGTCTGCAAGGCTGTCTTCCCAGAAGGAAGCCTCTTCTAAAGATGATGCACAAGAAAGCCCGCAAACAGTTTGCTGAAGACAAGCAGACTAAGGACATGGAATACTGCAACCATGTACTGTGGTCTGTTGAGACCAAGATAAACTTATTTGGTTCAAATGGTGTCAAGCGTGTGTGGCGGCAACCAGGTGAGGAGTACAAAGATAAGTGTGTCTTGCCTTCAGTAAAGCATGGTCATGAGAGTGTCATGGTCTGGGCCTGCATGAGTGCTGCCAGCACTGGGGAGCTACATTTCATTGAGGGAACCATGAATGCCAACATGTACTGTGACATACTGAAGCAGAGCATAATCCCCTCCCTTCGGAGACTGGGTCACAGGGCAGTATTCCAACATGATAATGACCCCAAACACACCGCCAAGACGAGGACTCCCTTTTAAAAAAGCTGGTGATGGACTGGCCAAACATGTCTCCAGACCTAAACTGTATTGAGCATCTGTGAGGCATCCTCAAACAGAAGGTGGGGGAGCGCAAGGTCTCTAACATCTAACAGCTCTGTGATATCGTCATGGAGGAGTGGAAGAAGACTCCGTCTAGACCGTTGCAACTTGAAGCTAGATGGACTTTTGAATTGGGTACTCTATCACCAGGTGGTCTAAATATTAATCTAGACTGGTGTTGTTATCTATGATTAGGTTTCTACCTCCTCAGTGTTATGAATTGAGGGATAAATTCCCTTACTTGTAAATAACTCCCTTTACTAGTCAAAATCTCCCCTGACATTATTATTAATATGCCCCTGAGAACTTATGATTTATGATATATGTGGACATAGTGCCCTTTATGTCCAGCTATTCCATATTTTCCCATGCCTAATATATGTGCTATATGGCTATTCCAAGGCAATTCATTTAATTATACTGTGCCACTATAAATGTTCCCCCTGAAGTTCTTTTAAATTATTATGGTAACTCACCAATACACTTATTCACCCATTTCTGTTTTACACACTGTTACAATTATTATATTGTATCTGATTTATTTACAATTGTTAAACTTCGTATCACTTGTTACAGTATTGCATGACTTTTTGCCACAGGGGCTGTCCAGGACGCTTCTGACGTATGACGTTTGACTAGGAACAAAAAGAAAATCAAACTGGCACTACACTGTAATAATAGATGAGATAGGAATTATAAAATTCCGGTGCTACCCCTCAAAAATATAATTGGAACAAAGGGACAGGAAAGTAAGGGGTTACTTTAGCACTCACTCTCACTCTATATAGAGATATAAAATCATTCATACTTTATTCATTATAAGTTAAAACCAGGATAAACATCCCTAGTGGATAAATTATGCTACCCAAAACCACCTATTTAGTAAAGATAAAAGCAAAGTGGGCCCTCCTAACACTCCTCTGTTTCCTGGCCGATAACTGGAAGCGTCGGCATCAGGTGACTGGAGTGATAGGATGAGCCGGTAGAGAACGTGCTGTACAAACGCGTTTCGGCTATTAAAAAGCCTTTATCAATGTTTCACATTCACAGTCTAAAAATAGTAAGACGAGGCTCCGATGTTCGGAGCTTAATATCTCTCCAGAACACCGGAGGGCACGAAGGTGGAGCCTGGGAGAGATCCCGGATTGGCTACTAACCGGTGTTCTGGAGAGATATTAAGCTCCGAACATCGGAGCCTCGTCTTACTATTTTTAGACTGTGAATGTGAAACATTGATAAAGGCTTTTTAATAGCCGAAACGCGTTTGTACAGCACGTTCTCTACCGGCTCATCCTATCACTCCAGTCACCTGATGCCGACGCTTCCAGTTATCGGCCAGGAAACAGAGGAGTGTTAGGAGGGCCCACTTTGCTTTTATCTTTACTAAATAGGTGGTTTTGGGTAGCATAATTTATCCACTAGGGATGTTTATCCTGGTTTTAACTTATAATGAATAAAGTATGAATGATTTTATATCTCTATATAGAGTGAGAGTGAGTGCTACCGTAACCCCTTACTTTCCTGTCCCTTTGTTCCAAGTATGACGTTTGACGTCATTTCCGGTTTTCCGGTGCGGCAGCGATGGGTCCGGCGTCGTCCCGGACGGCTCATGGGCTATTTAGCCTCTGACTGGTAAGCACTAATTGCACTGTTATTTTTTTCAGGAGTCTGAGGACGGGCATCACAGCCCGAAAACGTTCACTCTAATGTTGAAATAAATGCACAGTCAGCTAGATTTAGAGTTTGGCGGTAGCCGTGAAAACCAGCGTTAGAGGCTCCTAACGCTGGTTTTGGGCTACCGCTGGTATTTAGAGTCAGTCAGGAAAGGGTCTAACGCTCACTTTCCAGCCGCGACTTTTCCATACCGCAGATCCCCCTATGCCATTTGCGTATCCTATCTTTTCAATGGGATCTTTCTAACGCCGGTATTTAGAGTCGTGGCTGAAGTGAGCGTTAGAAACTCCAGCCACAGAAAAAAGTCAGTAGTTAAGAGCTTTCTGGGCTAACGCCGGTTTATAAGGCTCTTAACTACTGTGCTCTAAAGTACACTAACACCCATAAACTACCTATGTACCCCTAAACCGAGGCCCCCCACATCGCTGCCACTCTATTAAATTTTTTTAACCCCTAATCTGCCGCTCCGTACACCGCCGCAACCTACGTTATCCCTATGTACCCCTAATCTGCTGCCCCTAACACCGCCGACCCCTATATTATATTTATTAACCCATAATCTGCCGCCCCCAACGTCACCGCCACCTACTTACACTTATTAACCCCTAATCTGCTGACCGGACCGGACCGCACCGCTAATATAATAAATGTATTAACCCCTAATCCGCCTCACTCCTGCCTCAATAACCCTATAATAAATAGTATTAACCCCTAATCTGCCCTCCCTAACATCGCCGACACCTAACTTCAAGCATTAACCCCTAATCTGCCGACCGGAGCTCACCGCTACTCTAATAAATTTTTTAACTCCTAAAGCTAATTCTAACCCTAACACCCCCCTAAGTTAAATATAATTTTTATCTAACGAAATAAATTAACTCTTATTAAATAAATTATTCCTATTTAAAGCTAAATACTTACCTGTAAAATAAACCCTAATATAGCTACAATATAAATAATAATTATATTGTAGCTATTTTAGGATTAATATTTATTTTACAGGCAACTTTGTATTTATTTTAACCATGTACAATAGCTATTAAATAGTTAATAACTATTTAATAGCTACCTAGTTAAAATAATTACAAAATTACCTGTAAAATAAATCCTAACCTAAGTTACAATTAAACCTAACACTACACTATCAATAAATTAATTAAATAAAATACCTACAATTATCTACAATTAAACCTAACACTACACTATCAATAAATTAATTAAATACAATACCTACAAATAAATACAATTAAATAAACTAACTAAAGTACAAAAATAAAAAAAGAACTAAGTTACAAAAAATAAAAAAATATTTACAAACATTAGAAAAATATTACAACAATTTTAAACTAATTACACCTACTCTAAGCCCCTAATAAAATAACAAAGACCCCCAAAATAAAAAAAATGCCCTACCCTATTCTAAAATTAAAATAGAAAAGCTCTTTTACCTTACCAGCCCTGAAAAGGGCCCTTTGCGGGGCATGCCCCAAAGAATTCAGCTCTTTTGCCTGTAAAAAAAACCATACAATACCCCCCAACATTACAACCCACCACCCACATACCCCTAATCTAACCCAAACCCCCCTTAAATAAACCTAACACTAAGCCCCTGAAGATCTCCCTACCTTGTCTTCACCACGCCGGGTTCACCGATCGATCCAGAAGAGCTCCTCTGATGTCTTGATCCAAGCCCAAGCGGGGGGCTGAAGATGTCTATGATCCGACTGAAGTCTTCATCCAAGCGGGAGCTGAAGAGGTCCATGATCGGGCTTAAGTCTTCATCCAAGCGGGAGCTGAAGAGGTCCATGATCGGGCTAAAGTCTTCTATCAAGCGGCATCTTCAATCTTCTTTCTTCCGGATCCATGGTCATCCCGCCGACGCGGAACATCCATCTTCACTGACGACTTCCCGACCAATGACGGTTCCTTTAAGGGACGTCATCCAAGATGGCGTCCCTCAAATTCCGATTGGCTGATAGGATTCTATCAGCCAATCGGAATTAAGGTAAGAAAATTCTGATTGGCTGATGATTGGCCAATCGGAATTCGAGGGACGCCATCTTGGATGACGTCCCTTAAAGGAACCGTCATTCGTTGGGAAGTCGTCGGTGAAGATGGATGTTTCGCGTCGGCGGGATGAACTACATGGATCCGGAAGAAAGAAGATTGAAGATACCGCTTGATAGAAGACTTCAGTCGGATCATGGACCTCTTCAGCTCCCGCTTGGATGAAGACTTCAGCCGGATCATGGACATCTTCAGCCCCCGCTTGGGCTTGGATCAAGACATCGGAGGCTCTTCTGGATCGATCGGTGAACCCGGCGTGGTGAAGATAAGGTAGGAAGATCTTCAGGGGCTTAGTGTTAGGTTTTTTAAGGGGGGTTTGGGTTAGATTAGGGGTATGTGGGTGGTGGGTTGTAATGTTGGGGGGGTATTGTATGTTTTTTTTACAGGTAAAAGAGCTGAATTCTTTGGGGCATGCCCCGCAAAGGGCCCTTTTCAGGGCTGGTAAGGTAAAAGAGCTTTTCTATTTTAATTTTAGAATAAGGTAGGGCATTTTTTTATTTTGGGGATCTTTCTTATTTTATTAGGGGGCTTAGAGTAGGTGTAATTAGTTTAACATTGTTGTAATATTTTTCTAATGTTTGTAAATATTTTTTTATTTTTTGTAACTTAGTTCTTTTTTATTTTTTGTACTTTAGTTAGTTTATTTCATTGTATTTATTTGTAGGTATTGTATTTAATTAATTTATTGATAGTGTAGTGTTAGGTTTAATTGTAGATAATTGTAGGTATTTTATTTAATTTATTTATTGATAGTGTAGTGTTAGGTTTAATTGTAACTTAGGTTAGGATTTATTTTACAGGTAATTTTGTAATTATTTTAACTAGGTAGCTATTAAATAGTTATTAACTATTTAATAGCTATTGTACCTGGCTAAAATAATTACAAAGTTGCCTGTAAAATAAATATTAATCCTAAAATAGCTACAATATAATTATAATTTATATTGTAGCTATATTAGGGTTTATTTTACAGGTAAGTATTTAGCTTTAAATAGGAATAATTTATTTAATAAGAGTTAATTTATTTCGTTAGATTTAAATTATATTTAATTTAGGGGGGTGTTAGTGTTAGGGTTAGACTTAGCTTTAGGGGTTAATACATTTATTAGAGAAGCGGTGAGATCCGGTCGGCAGATTAGGGGTTAATTATTGTAGGTAGGTGGAGGCGACGTTGGGGGTGGCAGATTAGGGGTTAATAAATATAATATAGGGATCGGCGGTGTTAGGGGCAGCAGATTAGGGGTACATAGGTATAATGTAGGTTGCGGCGGTGTACGGAGCGGCAGATTAGGGGTTAATAATAATATGCAGGGGTTAGCGATAGCGGGGGCGGCAGATTAGGGGTTAATAAGTGTAAGGATAGGGGTGTTTAGACTCGGGGTACATGTTAGGGTGTTAGGTGCAGACTTAGGAAGTGTTTCCCCATAGGAAACAATGGGGCTGCGTTAGGAGCTTAACGCTGCTTTTTTGCAGGTGTTAGGTTTTTTTCAGCTCAAACAGCCCCATTGTTTTCTATGGGGGAATCGTGCATGAGCACGTTTTTGAAGCTGGCCGCGTCCGTAAGCAACGCTGGTATTTAGAGTTGCAGTGGCGGTAAATATGCTCTACGCTCCCTTTTTTGGAGCCTAACGCAGCCCTTCTGTGAACTCTAAATACCAGCGGTATTTAAAAGGTGCGGGGGAAAAAAAGCATGCGTAGCTAACGCACCCCTTTTACCGCAGAACTCTAAATCCCCCCTATCTTTTGCTCTTTCTCTCTCCCCTCTTTTTTGCTCTCTCTCTTTCTCCCCCCTCTCTTTTGCTCTCACTCTCCCCCCTCTATTTTGCTCTCACTCTCCACCCTCTCTTTTGCTCTCACTCCCCCCTCTCTTTTGCTCTCTCTCCCCTCTCTTTTGCTCTCTCTCCCCCTCTCTTTTGCTCTCTCTCCTCCCTCTTTTTTGCTTTCTCTCCCCTCTCTCTCTTTTGCTTTCTCTCCCCTCTCTCTCTTTTGCTCTCTCTTCCCCTCTCTTTTGCTCTCTCTCCCCCTCTCTTTTGCTCTCCCCCCTCTCGTTTGCTCTCTCCCCCCTCTTGTTTGCTCCCTCTCTCCCCCTTTCCCCCTCTCTTTTGCTCTCCATCTCCCCCTCTCTTTTGCTCTCCCTCTCTTTTGCTCTCTCTCTCTCCCCTCTCTTTTGCTCTCCCTCCCCCCTCTGTTTTGCTCTCTCTTCCCCTCTCTTTTGCTCTCCCTCTCCCCCTCTCTTTTGCTCTCTCTCTCCCCTCACTTTTGCTCTCCCTCCCCCCTCTCTTTTGCTCTCTCCCCCCTCTCTTTTGCTCTCTCTACCCCCTCTCTTTTGCTCTCTCTCCTCCTCTCTTTTTTTCTCTCTCTCCCCCCCTCTTTTGCTCTCTCTCTCCCCTCTCTTTTGCTCTCCCTCCCCCTCTCTTTTGCTCTCTTTCCCCCTCTCTTTTGCTCTATCTCCCCCGCTCTTTTGCTTTCTCTCCCCTCTCTCTCTTTTGCTCCCCCCTCTCTTTTGCTCTCTCTCCCCCTCTTTTGCTCTCTCTCCACCCTCTCTTTTGCTCTCTCTCCCCCCTCTCTTTTGCTCTCCCCCCTCTTGTTTGCTCCCTCTCTCCTTCTCTCCCCTCTCTTTTTGCTCTCCCTCTCCCCCTCTCTTTTGCTCTCTCTCTCCCCTCTCTTTTGCTCTCTCTCTCCCCTCTCTTTTGTTCTCCCTCCCCCCTTTCTTTTGCTCTCTCTACCCTTCTCTTTTGCTCTCTCTCCCCCTCTCTTTGGCTCTCTCTCCCCCTCTCTATTGCTCTCTCTTTTGCTTTCCCTCTCCCTCCTCTCTTTTGCTATCCCTCTCCCCCCTCTCTTTTGCTCTTTCTCTCCCTTCTCCTTTGCTCTCTCTCTCCCCTCTCTTTTGCTCTCTCTCCCCTCTCTTTTGCTCTCTCGCTCCCCTCTTTTGCTCTCTCTCTCTCCCCTCTCTTTTGCTCTTTCGCTCCCCTCTTTTGCTCTCTCTCTCCCCTCTCTTTTGCTCTCTCTGTTCCCTCTCTTTTGCACTCTCTCTCCTCTCTATTTTGCTCTCTCTTTCCCCTCTCTTTTGCTCTCTCTCTCCTCTCTTTTGCTCTCTCTCTCCCCCTCTCTTTTGCTCTCCCTCTCCCCTCTCTTTTGCTCTCCCTCTTTCCTCTCTTTTGCTCTCTCTCTCCCCTCTCTTTTGCTCTCTCTCTCCTCTCTTTTGCTCTCTCTCCCCTCTCTTTTGCTCTATCTCCCCTCTCTTTTGCTCTCTCTCCCCTCTCTTTTTCTCTCTCGCTCCCCTCTTTTGCTCTCTCTCTCTCTCCTTTCTTTTGCTCTCTCTCTCCCCTCTCTTTTGCTTTCTCTCTCCCCTCTCTTTTGCTCTCTCTCTCCCCCTCTCTTTTGCTGTCCCTCCCCTCTCTTTTGCTCTCCCTCTCCCCCTCTCTTTTGCTCTCTTTCACCTCTCTTTTGCTCTCTCTATCCCCCTCTTTTGCTCTCTCCCCCCCTCTTGTTTGCTCTCCCCCTCTCTATCCCCCCTCTCTTTTGCTCATTTCCATCTCTTTTACTCTCTCTCTCTCATTTGCTCTCTTTCTCTCCCCCCACTTTTGCTCTCTCTTCCCCCTCCCTTTTGCTCTCTCTCTCTCTTTCTCTCCCCCTCTGCCCCTTCTCTTTTGCTCCCTATTTTCCCTCTCTTTTGTTCTCTCTCTCCCCCTCTTTTGCTCTCTCTCTTCCCTCTCTTTTGCTCTTTCTCCCCTCTCTTATGCTCTCTCTCCCCCTGTTTTTTTTTATTAGGGCACTCCCACTCCCTCCCCATCCCTGCTGAGCTTTATTTACACATTTATTTATTTATTTTTTATTATTTTTTTTTTATTTTCAAATAAGCTTTATTGAGAGTATAAAATACATAACATAGAAAAACGGCAGATAGTGCGTTAATATACATAAAGAAAGTTCTGGGGTTTTTCACATCAAAGTTTCACATCAAACAGTATTGCTAGAAAGTCGACATTTAATGTATGGCAAGTGGTAAAGGATACTATGATTAGTAATGAATTGCTTTCGCTTGCCGTGTGGCATTTTGATGGCGATTGACAGAAGGAGAGGAGAGAGAGAGAGGAAGGAGGAAGTTAAAGGGAGAGGGGGAGGGGGGGGAGGTAAGTCGAGGAAAAAAATAAAATAATAATTTAAAAAGGTCAGTTGGGGGCGGAGCCTAGCCACGCTGGGAGATGGCTGCTTGAATTTTGGCTCTAATGCCCCACTCCCGACTAATGCCTTAATAAAGGGAAGCTGGTCCTACAATCTACGATATAAATGTAGGTGCTACTGCCTATCATGCCATAGCCTCCACAGAGACCTGAGTGAGGCCTCCGGCAGCAACGCACTGTGCATCTAACTTGCCTCAGTGGGCTGGCTTGCGGCCTGTTCCGGAGCACGAACACCGCGTGGGGCTTGCGGTCTGGCCGTTCAGTGGAAAAGAGCTCTCCTCCTGATTGACGGTTTGCCGTAGGCGGTAAGGGGACAGTGCCGACAATCAATTTTTACCTGCTAGACAGGGATAGTTGGGCCGCATCGGACTCACAGCGGTACATCAACCCCACACGCCGGGACTCAGGACTAGACCGGAGGAGCCTAGAGACAGTGCCTGTGTGATCCGGGGACTGACCGCACCACCGGGTGCTTAGCAATCTGCAGGGGGAACGTGAGTACACTGGTTGCAGCTGTCCCGTGACATCCTTCACTCCGGTGGGTGGTTGCTCCTGTACAATTAGGCATACAAGTAAACACAATCAATAAACAAAACAGCACAGGGCATACTTTAATACCTGAATTACTAAGTGGTTCACTGGGGCTTGTGTTTGTCTGCTTATTGTGGAGGTACTTTATATCCATCTTTTGGGAAAGTTTGAGCCTTATCACTTGATCAGGTATCTGACAGGCCTTATAACAGAAGCTTAAGAATCTGTGACGCAGTTCCACATACCTGCACCCCTTGCTAAAGAGCCTCTAACAAGCATTTTACTAACAAACAGACTTTACCCAAGAGATTCATTAGCAGACAGAATTTGGCCTCTAGACATTTACAACACTATGTCTAATAGAAAAAATAACAAATCAGAGAAGGGACCTAAATCCTCCAGTCTAACTAACTACCTTAAAACTGCTACATCTAGCACAGGCATGCCAGAAAACAGATCCCTTTCTCCCACTCATGATGCCATGGAGATGTCCTGTTCCACATCCCAGCAGCCTCAAGAATATCTGACTAGAAGTGACCTCAACACCATATCCTCAAAAGAAGATATTAATAAGGTCCTAGCAGAAATGAGATCCTTCTTTGGTGACCTGAAAAGGGACATTACTCAAGTGACACAGCAAGTCCAAACACTAGAGAATAAACATGAAACCCTCTCTGCTAAAGTGCACACTAACTCTCAACACATCAGAGTTCAAGAGGAGAATATACAGTTTTTACTTTCCAGAGTGGAAGATCTGGATAATAGGGGACGCCGGAACAACATCAGGATCCGCGGAGTCCCTGAATCTGTCTCTAATGTAGCATTGGAGGGATACTTGCAGGACTTTTTCCGTACATTAAAGGGAACACCAAGCTCCACTGACATACCTATCGAAAGGGCTCATAGGGCCCTTAGACCCAGACCTCCGCCCAAGGCCCCACCTAGGGACATCATAGTCAAGTTCCTTAGCTACAAGGACAAAGACTTGATTATGCAAAAGGCAAGGAGCCTCCAGAACATAACTCATGCAGGGATCCCCCTGCAAGTTTTCTCCGACCTGAGTTTAGCTACCTTGCAAAAGAGAAGAGAGCTCAAATATATAACATCTGAACTTCAGGCCCACAAAATACCGTATAAGTGGGGTTTCCCAGTGAGCCTAGTGGCCTCTAAAAATGGTACACAAGCAATCTATAGATCACCGGCAGATCTTCCCGAGTTCTGCAGGATACTTAAAATCGATATCCTGTCACCAGACCAGATAGGGAACACCCAACAAGATCCTCCTCTGCAGGGAGTAGAAGATCCTGCTTAAACCTCCGATGTCTGAATGGTGTTTTCTGCCGTTACACTACTACCTGGACATATATCACAGGGAACTGGATAAGTACTTTATCTCTCTGTTTGCTCGCTGGGGGTGTGTTGGACGATTTCCCTTGGGTTAGAAATATGGGTTCCTTCAGTCTGTAATGATTACTTGCCCAACCCATTAATTGCAATGTTTGAACGTTCCCTAGAATTAAATGTCAATGTCATGCTTACTCAGGGAACACTGTTATATTTGAACAGGCCTTTTACCATATAGTACCTTCTATGCATAATCTGAACTCCAGAGATTATATTTGTTTTCTGTTATATATATATATTTTCACCATTCTGTCTCATTGGGGATCCATGGATGTCCTTAGAGGAGCCATATATTATCATGACAATGATAATGTTGAAAGTTTGTGCTGGACGCACAGGATCCACAATGCTGATTATAATGGTCTATTTGTTTATACTGATGATTATATTAGAGGATGCAATTGCTTATTAAAATAAGTTTAATATACTATTTTGTCCTATAGTTGAAACGTGTTTGCCGGAGTGTCTTACATATATATGAATAGTACCTATTTCAATGTACAAGTTTAGGATAGACTGCTCCCTAAATTTTGATTTATTCTTACATATTTTCTATTGGTCGGGTGTGGGGATACTGACCCCACGCTTATTCTACTTTCTCTCTTGTCTTTCCCTTCCATAGTCCGAAGGGAACGTACAGGTATTTCTTCTAGAAACTCACCTAACCTCAGCATTCTGCTGGAACATCTCTTATTACCTTACTAACTTCTGTTTACTCTTTTTAAATCCTCTCTCTCTTTTTTTTTTTTTTTTTTCTCGTTTGTCCTCCTCTCCCCATCCTTTCCCTTCCCACCACTTCCCAGCCCCCTCCCCTATTAGTAAATACACATTTAAAGAGATGGAGCCCCAGGGCACGCAGTGCTTAACATTGCTAACGATAAATACTAAAGGACTCATCACTCCTGAAAAGAGATCTCATTTGATCAAGGACGTGACTAGGTTAAAATGTGACATAGCATACTTACAAGAAACCCACTTTAGGAGGGGGAGGGAACCAAGATGGATGAATCCCAAGTTCCCAACATCCTTTTTTGCCTCTGGCCCTACTAAAAAGAACGGAGTGGGAATCCTTATAAAACACTCCTTATCATTCAAACTGACTCAAGAAATTAAGGATCCAGAGGGCCGTTACCTAATTGTAATAGGCATCTTGTATAATAGACCTGTCACGTTGGTTAATGCATACTTCCCAAACACACACCAACACAAATTTATGTCAGCTCTAACAAATAAAATACTTGAAACACAAAAAGGAGCCCTGCTCCTAGCAGGAGATTTTAATCTACCCCTGGATCCAATACTTGATACCTCTAGGGGGATAGCATCAGTCCCAAAAAAGATTATCAAGCAGTGTATCACTAGGCTAGAGGAATTAGCTGTACACGACATTTGGAGAACACAATTCCCCACAAGACAGGACTATACCTTCTTCTCCCATCCCCACGACCTGTATACTAGAATCGACTATATTTTCACTGACCAATCCACACTGGCCTCTGTAGAAAAAGTGCAAATCCTTCCCATGACATGGTCAGATCATGCCCCAGTACTCTGTAATCTAAGATGGCCGACTATACCAGACCATCCATTCATTTGGCGATTTGACGACTTTTTACTCAATAACCAGTTACTCAGGGGGAAAATTGAGACTACACTCACTGATTACTTCACCATCAATGACATAGCTGAGACTCCTAAACATATACTTTGGGAAGCTCACAAATGTGTACTTCGAGGCGAACTCATTAAACAAAAAGCCATTGTGGCAAAACAAACTAGAACACGGTTCTCTTCACTCCTCTCTAGTATACGCAAACTAGAACTTAAACATAAAAAAAACCCGTCGGACACCTCAGTGCTTACCGATCTTACCAAGGCTAGGAGAGACATTCAAGACATCCACACATTAGAATATCAAAAAATGGCGTTACGGAATCAACAAAAAATCTATGAATTTGGAGACAAACCTGGTAGACTGCTAGCTAGGGCCCTTAGGAGAAAACATTTGAAAACACACATTCACTCACTGATAGATAAACATGGCTCCACACAGGCAGACAGCCCAGCCATTGCTGAGACGCTCAGAGTATATTACCATGATCTATATAATTTACAAAATCCCTCTCACCCCTCTCAGGGTAGTGTAGGGCGATCATCTTCTTCTGATTTGAGTTCTTATCTGGACTCAATTACTCTGCCTTCCCTGTCACAGGATGAGGTAGAGATGTTAGACGCCCCTATATCTACGGAGGAAGTGTCACATGTTATAGACGACCTACCGGCTGGTAAGAGCCCAGGCCCCGACGGCTTTAGTGCCAAATATTATAAGCTCTATAAATCGATCTTGGCCCCCCACTTGGCCTGTTTGTTCAATACTCTAGATACCTCCCAGGGATTTCCCCCCTCCATGCTCACAGCCCACATTACTACTATCCCTAAACCGGGTAAACCGTCAAACCGACCAGAAAATTTTAGACCAATATCACTCCTTAACGTGGACATAAAGATATTCGCCAAAATTCTCTCTAACAGATTGAACAAATTTCTGCCTAAATTAATCTCCCCGGACCAAGTAGGCTTTGTACCTGGCCGAGAGGCCAGAGACAACACTATAAAAGCTACCCTTCTTTGCAATTACGCACAAATTAATAAGGTCCCGATGATCCTGGTCTCTACTGATGCCGAGAAGGCCTTCGACAGGATCAGCTGGAATTTTCTGAGAGCGGTCCTGTCGAAGATGAGATTTGGACAGATTTTTACACAAAGGATCTTTGCACTTTACACAGCCCCTTCGGCCCAGGTCAGGATCAATAACATACTATCAGACCCCTTTAATGTCACAAACAGAACCAGGCAGGGGTGCCCGCTATCCCCATTGTTATTTGCTCTGGTGATGGAGGTCCTAGCTCAGAAGATTAGGGATAATGGGAAGATTAAGGGATTACGGATAGGGGATCATGAGCATAAATTGTCCATGTACGCGGACGACGTCTTACTTTCTTTAACGGAACCACTAACTTCACTTCCAGAGGCACTGTGTGAATTTGAGGAGTATGGGCGGTTCTCAAATTTTCACTTAAACAAAAATAAATCAGAAATATTAAATATCACTCTCCCCCAGGCAGACATTTGCCAACTCTCTTCAATGTGTCCACTACGCATACAAACCCGTACTCTTAAATATTTAGGTATTAACCTTACCCCTACACCAGACACACTACACGAGGCCAATTACTCAAACTTACTTACCAAAATCACAGGGGATCTTTCCTCCTGGAGAAACAAACCGGTCTCCTGGCTCGGAAGAGTTGGCATTGTGAAAATGAACATTTTACCTAGGATACTGTATTACCTTCAGACTCTCCCGATCCCACTACCTACACACTTTCTACACAGATTCCAAGGGATAATAGAGGAGTTTATTTGGAAAGGAGTTAAACCAAGAATTGCAAGGAGAACTCTTTACTTACCAAAAGAGAAAGGGGGACTGGGAATCCCTAACCTAATCGCATACAGGAAAGCTATCAATCTCCAGCATCAAGTTGAATGGTGCCATAATTCTATAGATAAAACTTGGGTCCAAATATGCAAAACAATTCTAGGAGTACAGAATCTAGGTACACTGGGATGGACCTCCGCCAAATTCAGGCCCAAAATGCTGGAGAATTTCCCCCTTCTTAAAGAATTTTATACACAGTGGGATAGAACCCTGGTGGACTACCCACACATTACCTCAAATCCCTCACCACTTACACCATTTATAGATAATCCAGATATACCTTTCACTTGTACACAGCGGCTGCTCATAGATAAAACCCGACTTACACAAGTGGTTTTTCACCGCCTTCTGACACACAAAAGAATTAAGGATAGAGTAGACTTAGCGCACACTGGACTTAACATTCCTTGGTTTTTTTATACGCAACTCCAACACTTTCTACTGACATACAAAGGATCAGGTGATGTGACTAGACAACCGACCACCCTGGAATCCCTATGCCTGCTTCCGAACACACCGAAACATTTGATCTCTATAGCCTACCGCTTGATCCTTTCAAATAAAGAAACTCCTCTCCCTGACTATGTTAGACGCTGGAACAAGGAGCTCAGCCCCCCCCCTACTGATGGGGAATGGCATAAGATCCTAACCACTCATGTGAAGGCCTCGGTCTCAGCAAGGGTAATTGAGTCCAATTATAAATATCTGTCTAGGTGGTACCTTTCACCTGACAGAATTCAGAAAATATACAAACAAACTGATGGGAAGTGCTGGCGAGGCTGCGGAGAACGTGGCACCCTCCTTCACATTTGGTGGGAATGTGGTCCCGTTAGGCCTTATTGGCAGTCAGTTTTAGATGTGATGGAGACCACACTTAACATATCACTAACGAGATCGCCCAGCCTTCTGCTGTTCCACGACCTTCCTAAATTTAAAGATAAACCCTCTAAACACCTTTTCTTTATAATGCTCAATAGTGCTAAAGCCCTGATCCCTAGGAGGTGGAAGAAGACGGACATCCCTACATTAGAGGACTGGGCGTCTCAGGTAGATACACTTTTGCAGCTAGAAAGATTCAGATATATGAGGGATGACAAAATAGAATTGCATGAGTATATGCTGGAAAAATGGAAACCAGTGATCGCTGACTTACGACCTAACACTCAGAACGATACTCGGTGTTGAGGATCTGGCGGCCCTCGCTGGGCTTAGGGGCTTAGTTTTGGAACCTCCCTATACGGGAATACACTAGTATTACCTTTCCTCCCACACCTTCGCACCCCTTGTTTCTCCCCTTCCCCCCCTTTTTTTTTTTTTTTTTTTTTTTCTTCCCTCCCTTTTTCCTCTTCTCTCCTCTTTCTTTCTTCTTTTTCTCTTCTTACACTCTCGACGTGGCAGTGTGTGCTAAAGCCCACGTCGAGCTCATGTTATCTTTTAGACTTTATATAACTATTATACTGCTTTTGTTATGTATTATCAGTTTGAGTGCATACTCGTGGGATCTTGTAACCAATGGTGGACACTATTTAAAAAAAAAAAAAAATCCTTTTTAAACTTTCAAACAGTATGTGTATTGTTATCTGGTTTTAAAAATCTAGACATAGATGACTATGGACTCTCCACTGTTGCATGCAAAATGCTTAATTTTTATCTTGTAACTTTTTCCTTCCGATGTATGTACTGTTATTGCTTTTTCTTAATAAAGCTTTGAAGAAAAAAAAAAAAAAAAAAAAAAAAAAGGTCAGTTGGCCAGGGCTACCCTACACCTATATTGGGAGACTACTGATGGTTGTTGCCCTCAAATGGCTCTATTCCAAATGGCAAGTATCATCTCGTGGGTTTCGAGGTTATGGGTTTGGGAATAATGGAATTTTTCAAGGGTGATGAGCTTGGATACTTGAGATTTCCAGTCTAGGAAAGTGGGAATGGTTTGTGTCTTCCAGAGTTTGGGTATTAATTTTTTGGCTGCGGTTATCATTATTATCCATAGAGCTTTGTGGGCTGCACTGCTTGTTTTGGGAAGTGATCTAAAAAGAAGGGAGTCAATGTTGATCCGTATTTGCGTGGCCAGGAGATCGCAGATTTCGCGTGATACCTCTAACCAGAATTTTTTTAACTTCGGGCACGACCACCAAATATGATGGAGTGAACCCTCTTCTCCACAGCCCCTCCTACACGATGCGTTCAGGTTAGGGAACATCTTGTGAACTCTAGCTGGTGTGAGGTACAATCTACAGAGGAATTTTAGATGCATTTAGTGGATTTGAGCTGATACCGAAGATTTTTTAGTAATTGCAAAATCCTTCAGCCACAGCTCGGTGTCCCCTTCTAGACTGGTCTCTTTGTTCCAGGCTAGTGTGTATGATGGGAGGGTGTCCGCCTCTGGAATTCTCAGGGTTCTGTATAAAGTAGATATGAGTTGTTTAGGTGTATGGGTCATAGTGCAATTTTTTTCAAATGGCGTAATTTCCCTGCCTAGTTCATTCTTATGTTTGTGGTGAGATATAAAGTGGTTGAGTTGTGTGTAGTGGTACCAGGAGGTGAAGATTTCTCCATGTGTTTCCATTAGGCAAGCCTGTGATTTGATTTTATCATTTTCTATGAGGGAGTAGATGGAGTTCTTGCTAAGATTATGTGGCTGCTTAATTCTGGATCCTAGTTTGCTATAAGGGAGTTCTGGATTTTCCAGAAAGGACGTGAGTGGGCTGTGTTTGGAGGAAATGTAAATGCTTGTGGCAATGAGTTTATCCCAATCTGCTAATGTTGCCAAAGAGATTGGGAATTTGATTAGGGTTTGGGTCTACGTGAAGGCGAAGTCCACGCTAGCGAGCTTACGTTGTTGAGCTTGAAGATGTATCTATCTAGTTCTATCCAGGCCTTGTGATTGGAGTTATGGGCCCATTCTACAATGTGTTGGAGCGAGATGGCTCCTCTATAGTCAGATATCTTAGGTACCCCTAGACCGCCTCTATCTCTGGGTAGGTACATCGTTTTTTGGGGGATTCTGGGCTTGATGCCCGCCCAAATGAATTGTTCTAATAAACTTTGGAGTTGTTCGATATAACCACTTGGAAGAGGAATGGGGAGTGTTTGAAAGATATATAAAATCCTAGGTAGAACGTTCATCTTCACTACTCCAATTCTACCCAACCAGGTGAGGGGTCTGTTTTTCCAAGTGGAAAGATCTCTGGAAATTTCTTGCTTTAAATTAAGATAGTTATATTTGAATAGATCTTGTGGAGACGTAGTCAGAAAAATCCCCAGGTATTTTAGTTTCTGGTGTGCAATGGTTATATTATAGTTATCTTTTAAAGAGTGTATGTGGTGTTGTTGTGTGTTAATGTTAAGGATTTCTGATTTATGTAAATTGAGGCTAAAGTTAGATATGAGACCGTAAACATCTAATTCCTTCAGTAGTGCTGGAATAGAGTGCTCGGCTTCTGACATAGTAAAAAGGATATCATCGGCAAAGAGAGCCTGCTTATATTCTTTGTCGCCCACTACTATCCCTTTGATTTCGCAATTTTCCCGAATTTTTTGTGCTAGAACCTCCAGTGATATGTTGAATAAGAGAGGGGAGAGGGGGCAGCCCTGTCTGGTTCCGTTATTAATGTAAAATGAGTCTGATAGAACATTATTTACTCTTATTCTGGCGTTGGGGTTAGAGTAAAGCGAAAGGGTCATGTTAATGAAAGCCTTAGGTATATTCATCTCTTGCATGGCTCGCGTCAGAAAGGACCATCTCACCCTATCAAAGGCCTTTTCTGCATCTGTTGCAAAGAGGACCATTGGTATCCCCTCTGCCTTTGCATAGCTAGTCAGGTTTAGTACCTTGATAGTATTGTCCCTGGCGTCTATGCCAGGGACGAAGCCCACTTGGTCGTTGGAAATCAAGGCCGGGAGAAATTTGATGAGCCTATTGGCCAGAACCTTAGCCAATATTTTTATATCTGTATTTATTAGTGATATTGGTCTAAAGTGTTCGGGGCTAGTATGTGGTTTTCCCGGTTTGGGAATGACTGTGATGTGAGCCTCTAGGAGCGTTTTTGATAAGTGTGGGTAGTCTCTCAGTGTGTTGAAAATAGTTAGCATATGTGGGATCAAAGTGTCTTTAAGAATTTTGTAGTATCTTGAGGTGAAACCGTCAGGTCCTGGGCTTTTACCTGTAGGGGTGTCCTTAATGGCCTGAGTTATTTCCTCTGCTGTAATAGGAGCGTCAAGAGACTGAGCTTGTTCCACTGATAAGGACGGTAGGTTTAACCCCCTGAAATAGGTATTAATCACTTCCTGGAGGGGGACCTCGGGACGGGTGGGGCTGGTTAGTTTTTATTCGTGGTCTATGTTATATAGTTTAGTGTAATACGGTTTGAAGGCAGATGCTATCTGGTCAATACTTTTAACTATAACATTGTTTTTTGTTACAGAGAGTGTATATGGCTATTAAGTTGTTTGCGAGTTAGACAGCGAGCTAGTATTTTGCCTGGCTTATTACCGCCCTCGAAATAATATTGTTTAAGGTAAAGAGCTTTCCTTTGGTGAATTTCTGTGAGGTATTTTTTTATGTTAGTCTTTGCCTCTAATAGTCGTTTTTTTATTGTCTCGTTGGAATCATCTTTTTTATGCTCTGCCTCCAAAGTGCTAATTTGAGTTAGTAAGTTAGAGTATTTTTCCCTGTTTTGCCTGTTGATCTTTGCTTTGTGTTTAATGCAAAAGATGTCATGGAGGGCGAGGTTGGTAATGGTATTTTTAACTTTTTTTTGGGGTTTTGGAGGTGTGCAGGATGTGCCTTTTGATGAATCCAGTGTGGGTTCTAGTGAGATGTTGAAGTCCCCTGCCAGAAAGGTGACACCCCTCGCATGTTCTAGTAATCTAGTGGCAACTTTTTTGAAAAAGGTGTTATGTGTTTGGTTTGGAGCGTAGATGTTAGCAATTGTTATGTGGTGACTGTATAGTGTCCCTATTAGTATAATGAATCTTCCATCAGTGTCTTTTTCAATATGTGAAACCTTTATCGGGAGAGATTTGTGGATCAAAATTCCCACACCATTTTTCTTATGTGGGCCTGATGCAAAGTACGCTGTAGTATAGTGGGGATTGTTCCATTTGGGTTCTTTACCTTTTTGGAAATGTGTTTCCTGGATTAGTAGGATTTGACTGTGTAATTTTTGGAGCTCCCTTAATGCAATCGATCTTTTGCCCGGACTGTTAAATCCTTTTGCGTTGATAGTGGATAACCTAAAGGTGTGGCCCTGAAATCTGGTGTGTTTGGCCATTTCAACAAAAAAAAAAAGAGTGGGGAAGGGGGATTAACAGAGGGGAAGGTTTATGAGGAAGGAGGGGTGAGAATAGCCAAGGATAGAATGGAGTAGGAAGAGAGTTCTTGGAAAAAGTAGAGGTATCAGTTGGGAGAGAAAAATGTGCCTAATTAGAAAAGGTTACGGGAGAATTAGTGGTCAGTAGGGGAAGTAATCCCAATCTCAGCTAGCTGATATGATGAAAGTGTTATTAACTTGGTCTATCTGACGTGCAGGGGTATGGGAAAGGTTGAACTAAAAAGAAAAGTGTTTTCGTTAAGTTATATATGAGATGAAGGTTAGAGTAAAGAGATGGTGTTGCGAGTCCGGCGTGCAAGAGCTCTAAAAGCCCCGTGGTGGGAACCCATGAGGGAGTGAAGGAGGGAAGTGTGCAAGTTATATCTTATGTTAGCGGTGGTCATGCTATATACATATTTATATCCTTGCCTAAAAATTATTTTAATCAGAACAATTCACAAGACATTGTATAATAAACAAAAAGTGGTATTAGGCCCGTGCAGTTTATAACTCAGTTTCTGATTTAGCCAGCAGTTGTTTAAGGGCCACAGCAGACATATGCATTATGTAGAACAAATAAACATTGCTAATAAAAACATTTCTAGAAACATAACTTGAACTGGTGACTGGTTAGTCTGAACTCTAGGCAGTGAGAATGTCCACTAGGAGTCGTGAACGTAAGTAATCGGTGCTGTCATAGGTTAGTCATGAGAGAGGAGTTGTCCGTGACTGGATTTGATCCTTTTTGTTAGCGTGTGGTGGTGTACATGTGTTGTTGGTATCATAGATGTGAGGGTTAGAAATATCTGTGTCTTAGTAGATTGAAAGACAATTAGTGGCGGGTCTGGGCGTGGAGGAGTGGGTGCCTAGTGGATTATTGAGTCTTGTGGGAGGGTATGATTGTGAGCGTGTTAGTATGAGGTGTGTGGTCAGCAGCTTCCAGTGAAAGGTTAGATTGTGACTGTGAGTGTGTATAGTGTTTCAGTTAGTTTGCGTCATACTGCATTTAAGACCCGGGCAAACAAGAACAAGCCCAGGCAATGTATAAACAATAACACAGGTACCTAAAAGAAAGAAAATAAAAATGAAACCAGACAATAATGTAATGCACGTAACATCAATCCTGTGATAATTCTGAAACCTGCATGTAGTAAGAAGTAAGAATAAGAAAATGTGTAGTCTGCAGGGGCAAAAATATGCTAGGACTAGGTGTCTAAAAAGGACCTTATCACTCTTATGCCTACCTCATGGGGAATCGAGGAATATATACTTTCAACATCTAGGGATGCTACTAGGATGGTATTTTCTGAAACTCTTATTCCATCTAACTTTTTCAACAAATCAGCTGTGTCTTAAATGTAAAAGGTGAGGGTGGACAGAAAGGGGCGCAAAATTGGCCTTTTTTCTCAGTAGCAATCCCTATGCCCGAGACAATGGGCCTTCCAGGGGGAGTTTTCATATTTTTCTGTAATTTCAGGATTATGTAAAAAACTGGTAGAACAGGAAATTTAGGATACAGATAAACAAATTCTTGATTAGATAGTACTCCTTTTCTCTTCGCTTCATTTAGAATTTGGAATAATTCATTCTCCCTTAGATTACGAGTTGTGCGTTACGGTTTAAATGCTAAAAAAATGGCAATTATAGCGTAAAAACAGTAACGCAGCCATTATGAGTCGTGTCGGTATAGCTATACAGCAAGCATTTTAGCTTGTAATGCAACGTCAATACCTCACTCAAAAAAATTATGTTTTGCATGGGATTTTCATAGCACCGGTATTACAGGTTGTGCTGTGAGGCTACAATGCTTGCGTTACAGTCTATATCGACATGATCCATACCGCCTTCTGAAAGCAGTAGTTATGGATTTTGTGTATCAAAAATGTTCCACAAAACTCATAACTAAACTGTTACAAAGTACACTAACACCCAAAAACTTCCTATTAACCCCTAAACTGCCAGCATCCTGCATCTCAAACACTATTTAAAACTTATTAACCCCTAATCCCTGCCACTATAATAAAGTTAATAACCCCTA
This sequence comes from Bombina bombina, assembly GCF_027579735.1. NCBI lineage: Eukaryota > Metazoa > Chordata > Amphibia > Anura > Bombinatoridae > Bombina > Bombina bombina. The sequence continues at coordinate 274,524,209 of NC_069506.1, read as the reverse complement.
TTCCGTCACTCCGCGACACTGCCGTCACTAACTAAATCTATTAACCCCTAAACCGCCAGCCCCCCACATTGCCACTACTAAATAAACCTATTAACCCCTAAAATGCCAGCCCCCCCACTTTGTCACTAATAAATTAAACTATTAACCCTTAAACCTATCACCCCCTAACTTTAAATTAAAGTTACAATATCCCTATCTTAAAATAAATATAAGCTTACCTGTGAAATAAATAAAAAAACTAAGTTTAAACTATAAATTAACCTAACATAACTATTATACGAAACTATTATACTAAAATTAAAATAACTACCAATTAAAAAAAAAAAATTACACATTAAAAAAAACTAACACTACTAAAAAAAATTAAGTCTAAAATTACGAAAAATAACAAACACTAAATTATGAAAAATAGCAAACGAAATTATCAAAAATAAAAACAATTACACATAATCTAATAGCCCTATAAAAATAAAAAAGTCCCCCCAAAATAAAAAAAAAACCCTAGCCTACAATAAACTTCCAATAGCCCTTAAAAGGGCCTTTTGTAGGGCATTGCCCTAAAGAAATCAGCTCTTCTTCCTGGAAAAAATACTAAGACCTGCCCACCAGAAATACCCACCACCCAACCAACCCCCAAAATAAAAAACCTAACTAACAAAAACCTACGCTACCCATTGCTCTGAAAAGGGCATTTGTATGGGCATTGCCTTTAAAAGGGCATTCAGATATTTTACATTGCCCTGAAAAGGGCATTCAGATATTTTACCTAAAGCCCAAAACCCTAATCTAAAAAAAAAAACCTGAAGATCCACTCACAGTTTCTGAAGTCTGGACATTCATCCTCATCCATGTCTCTTCCTCTTTCTGCCCCCTCTCATCCTCTCCCATCCTCTATATCTCCCGTTTGAAAATTTGAATTTTGTGTTCTATTCACCTTCCTTCTGATTCAGAGGCATCCGTCCCTGAATTTTGTTTGTTAACCTATTATTGGAATTGATTCTTGAGAATAATGTGTTTCCTTTTAGGAGCGTGGGAAATGTGTGATGTATATGAGGCACATAGCAGAACCTTTGATCAGCATGTTTTGTATATTCTGGTACTCTGGGATGGTCCAGAAGAAGTACTTAGAAAGTTTGTCTCTGACCTTAACAATAACAAAAGAAACATTTTTCTGACCTTAGAAACAAGCCTAACAGATTTGTCCTTTCTGGATATAAGAATCAGGAAGGAGGGAGGAGTAATTATGACTGAAAATTACAGAAAACAGACAGCAACAAATAGTATTCTAGAGGCCTCAAGTTCACATCCGCCAGCACTGATAAAGGGTATCCCTGTAGGCCAGTTCCTAAGACTTAGGAGAAATTGTTCCTCTACTGTAAAATTTGAAAAGCATGCAACAAGTATGAAAGATAGGTTTTACACGAGAGGTTGTTCCAAAAAATCTGTAAATAAAGCTCTGATTAGAGCAAGAAACACAAGCAGAAATGGTCTGTTTTATAATGAAAGGCTTAAAGAAAAACAGCGGGCAATGATAAACCACATACAATAATAAATGGGAAGATCTGAGAGGTATATTAAAAAATAATTGGCATATACTCCATTTAGATGAAAAGGTTGGAAAAACTGTGGGAGATTACCCCATACTAACAGCGAGGAAAGCTCCCAGTCTAAAAGATAGGCTTGTAAGAAGCAGGCTCACGAGAAGCCCCTCAATGTCAGATTGGCTTAGAAAAGATAGACAGGTCACCCCTGTGGTTAATGTGTGTATTGTCCCTTCATGGAAAGGAGTAAAACATTCCAGGGCAATGGGCAAAAAGTTTTTTGGTATAAGATTCTTTATGAATTGTGATTCAACAGAGGTGGTTTATTTGTTCCACTGCTCTTGTCCCAGATTCTATATTGGAAAAACAAAAAGGCTTCTGAAGGACAGAATACAGGAGCACAGAGACGATGTAACAAATAAAAAGGATACAAATGTTGCAAGACACTTTGAGGCCTATGTAACAAAGGTCTGTCAGACCTGATCCGACGGATCAGGTGCGGATCAGGTCCGACAGACATCGCTAAATACGGAGAGCAATATGCTCTCCGTAATCAGAAATGCACCAGCAGCTCTTGTGATCTGCTGGTGCAACGCCGCCCCCTGCAGACTCCAGCAGGGGGGTGTCAATACGCTCTCCGTAATCAGCAATGCACCAGCAGCTCTTGTGATCTGCTGGTGCAACGCCGCCCCCTGCAGACTCCAGCAGGGGGGGTGTCAATCAACCCAATCGTACTCAATCTGGTTGAATTGTGGTGATCTCTGTCCGCCTAATCAGAGCAGGCGGAAAGGTTATGGAGCAGCGGTCTTTAGACCGCTGCTCCATAACTTGGGTTTCTGGCGAGTCTGAAGACTCGCCAGAAACACAGGCCCTCAAGATCCATTTGGAGCTTGATAAATGGGCCTCTTTGCTTCTTTCCATAACAGCGAAGCAACAAGCCTAAAATTTGTGGCTATCAATTAAGGTGACCCCCATGGTAGGAGAGGCCATGTTGATAAAATCTTGTTATGGAAAGAGGCAAGGTGGATATACAGATTAAGGACAAGACGCCCATTGGGCCTGAATGATAAGATGGACTAGTTTTGTATAATGATTTAGAAAGAAATGTCTATGTTAAAATTAAAAATGATATTATATATATATACAACAGTAAGTAATGTTGTTTGATTATCAGTAATAAATTGAGTTATATTATTGATATAAAATATTGGATATGTACATATGCCTTTCAGTACCAAGTAGGATTAGGCTATCACTTGCCACTTAATATAAAAACGTGTAAATATATTGTTAGTAAATGTCCCTTTTAGAGAGAAAAAAGATGATGAGTTGCCTGAGGGTTGGGCTTAAGATGTGTAAAGGAACACACACAGATGTCTAGCACTACAACCCTGATGAGGCCCCACTTGATGATTTCAAAGGGGTGAAACGTACATGGCATTGGCTTGCTGAGACCTTATATGTTATTTTGATGGTACTTTAATACATAGGCATCTATTTATCAAGCCGTCAACTTATTTGCATTCAACGGCACCAATACGCTCGCCTAAGATCGCCTTACATCGCTGCCGCGGACCTGAATACGTTCTCCAAAATTATCAAAAAAGCTGTCAAAAAGCGGACTGTTGTTAACTAACAGTCATCGATCTCGCTGCTCTTCAGCTCTTTCACAGCTTTATTGGTACCCTGTCACTAAACACCCACACTATACTATACTGTTTACCCCCTATACTGGCGCTCCCGGAGCTCACCGCAACTAAATAAAGTGTTTAACCCCTAAACCGCTACTCACGGACCCCGCCGCAACTAAATAAAGTGTTTAACCCCTAAACCGCCGCCCCCGGAGCCCACCACAACTCTAATAAATGTATTAACCCCTAAACCGCCACTCCCGGAGCCCACCGCCACCTACATTATACTTATTAACCCCTAATCTTCCGCCCCCTAAACCGCCGGCACCTACATTATACTTATTAACCCCTAATCTGCCCCCCTACACCACCGGCACCTACATTATATTTATTAACCCCTAATCTGCCCCCCCTACACCGCAGCCACCTACATTATATTTATTAACCCCTAATCTGCCCCCCCCCTATACCGCCGCCACCTACATTATATTTATTAACCCCTAATCTGCCCCCCCTACACCGCCGCTACCTAGATTATATTTATTAACCCCTAATCTGCCCCCCTACACCGCCGCCACCTACATTATACTTATTAACCCCTAATCTGCCCCCCTATACCGCCGCCGCCTACATTATACTTATTAACCCCTAATCTGCCCCCCTACACTGCAGCCACCTACATTATACTTATTAACCCCTAATCTGCCCCCCTACACTGCAGCCACCTACATTATACTTATTAACCCCTAATCTGCCCCCCCTACACCGCCGCCACCTACCTACATTTATTAACCCCTAATCTGCCGCCCCCAACGTCGCTGCCACTATATTAAATTTATTAACCCCTAAACCTAAGTCTCACCCTAACACCCCCTAACTTAAATATAATTTAAATAAATCTAAATAAATATTACTATCATTAAATAAATTATTCCTATTTAAAACTAAATACTTACCTATAAAATAAACCCTAAGCTAGCTACAATATAACTAATAGTTAAATTGTATCTATCTTAGGTTTTATTTTTATTTTACAGGCAAGTTTGTATTTATTTTAACTAGGAAGAATAGTTATTAGATCCACACCAACTTCCGGGCTTCACATACCTTTTCTTTCAGGTATTAAGCAAAAAAAAGCATCCAAGGGGAGTCATGTAATAAAGTTAAAAAATATATTTATTGGTAGATGAGACACGTAAAAACAATAATTTGAGCCTCAGCTCAAAAAATGAACATGAAAGGGTCACAGGACGACTAATGCAGACATGTTTCGTGTGGTTCTACCACACTTGATCATTGCTGGAAATTTGCCGCCTCTGGGACCTCTATTTAAAGGAACAACAACACATATCTTAAAATAAATAATTAATCCCTTCAAGTCCTTTTTGATAATATGCAACTTTTTAGTGCAGTGTAAAATGACTGTTACTTTGCTAGAAAGTTTGTATTCATTTTAGTGTGCCATAGCTACTTTGAAGTGAGTCAATAACTAAGATATAATTTGTATTTCTTAGTGTTACTATATACATATATATACATACATTTATATAAGTATTGTATTAGAACTGTATGAATACCCTGTAATGCATTTTATATATATATATATATATATATATATATATATATATATATATATATATATATATATTACCTTACTTTGTTAATTTTATCTCAGAATAATTTACAATATTAAATTTTGGCCTGAACCTTTAAAACCTTTTGTAAAAAATCTCTTAAATTAATAAGTTTACATCACTTTCCCTATTTATGCCCAAGGGGACTCTGGTATTTAATAAAAGATCCATTGGGCCTCTTTGTAATCTAGTTTTTGTACCCTGTCCCCTCCTCTCTTATGTGGAGGGACATGGTCAATAGCCTGAATGGACATAAGAGATGCATCTCCTGAGTGCATAGATTAAAAATGTCTTGATACAGGTGTAAAGATATCGGGGTCCTCAATGTCTCTTACATGTTCTAAGGCCCTATCTCTAAGTAGGCGTTTTGTTTTGCCTACATATTGGATCTGACACTACTGGTAAATAGATGACATGATTGGATTTACAATTCAAGTTGTGTCTAATATCATATACTCGTTTCGTTACAGTGGAAGTAAAATTTACACTCTCTACTACGTGGCTACATGTTTTGCATCTTTGAGCTCTACATTTAAAGAAACCTAATCTATTTGGTAACCATGTGCGAGGATTAGCCTTTGGTAAATCTGAGGGCGCTATCATATTACCTATGGTTTTGCTTTTTCTTGCTACAAATCTACAACCTTCTATTGCTACTTTTCCCAGACTAACATATGTAGCTAAAATTGGGAGACATTGTTTTATAATACCACAGATCTTTTGGTATTCTAGACTATAGGGGTTACTGAATTCTAATTTACCCTCCATTTTTTAGTCTTGTTTCCTGCTTTCTTTTTTATATTTTAGTAGATCTTCACGTGGAATTGTATCTACTTCTTTTTTAGTGTTTTCAAGCAAATGTTTGGGGTAACCCCTTTTTAGCAGCCTCTCCTCCAGTACTTTGCACTGTTCCTCGTATGTTTGACTTTCTGAGCAGATTCTCTTTGTTCTTATATATTGTCCTTTGGGGATTGCCTTTTTGACATGTCTTGGATGACTCGATCTATAATTTAAGATAGTATTACCCCCTGTGGGCTTTCTATATAGGGAGGTATTCACACTATATTGCTGTATATCTGCTTTTAGTTCCAAATCTAGGAACACTATGCTATTTATACTTAGCTCAGATGTAAATTTTAAGTTCATATTATTTACATTGATGTATTTTATGAATTTCTCAGCTGAATTCATGTCCCCTTCCCACACCACCAGCAGGTCATCAATATATCTTCCATAGTAAAAAACATGTTCCTTAAAGGGGTTGCCATCTCCATAGACGTGAGCGGCTTCCCACCAACCCATAAAGAGGTTGGCGTAAGAGGGGGAAAATTTAGCCCCCATAGCCGTCCCACGTCTCTGAAGATAACAACACCCCTCGAACAAAAAATAATTGTGTGTTAAAAGAAATTTTACTGCTGTTAACAAAAAATTTATTATATCCTCCATGTAATTAGAGACATTTCTGAGAAAAAATGACAATGCTTCCACCCCCTGGTGGTGTGGGATGGACGTGTATAATGCTGTAACATATATTGTCATAAAGCAATAAGTATCTTTCCATTGAAAGTTGTTCATTTGGTTGAGTACCTGAGTTGAATCTCGTATATAACTCATTAAGTCTCCCACTAGGGGCTGCCGGTATGTGTCCACTAATTCAGAGAGGGGTTCAAGTAATGACCCTACCCCTGATATTATTGGTCGGCCCGGAAGATTTTTACTATCCTTGTGTAGCTTGGGGACAAAATAAAAGATAGGTGTGTATGGGGTAGGGGGAAGTAAGGTATCAAGGAGTGATTCTTTAAAGGCTCCTACTTGTTTCCCTAAATTCAAGATATCTGTTAATTTTACTCAAAATTTATTTGTCGGATTGTACGTAAGCCTAGTATATACTTCTTTGTCATTTAACTGTCTATGTGCTTCCATGACGTAGTATTCACGGTCCATGATTACTACGTTACCTCCCTTGTCCGATTCTTTTTTTGTTGTTGTTCAGACTAATGTGTTGTTGGTTTTTTTTTTTTTTTTCTTTATTGAAACAAATAAAACATCAATACAGGATACAACATACGTTGAAAAATACAGTGAGGGGAGTGAATACAAATGAAATGGATTTGGTCACAAATACAATCTGATCCCCTTTATTATGTCCACAGTACATGACATGATAAATTCCTATTGGTCGCTAAATTAATTCTTGTATAGTTGTATTTCAACTTCTCCCCCTATCTGTTATCTCAGGAATCTTTGTAAACTGATTTATTCAGTGCTATGCGAAACCTGTGATGTATTGTGTACATTACGTTATGTAGAGTGGTAATATTCTTCCCATAGAAAGTTCATTGCTAAGAAATCATCTAATCTTTTTGTAGTGTTGTAGTGGTATTTTTCCATTGCTAACATGTAATTAACTAATGAGCGCCATTCCTGAATTGAAGGAACTGCTGTTGTTTTCCATTTCCGTGGTATTAACCTTCTGGCACAATTAAGTAGCATAATTATGAGCCGTTGTCTCAGTTTACATTTAATTGTTGGTATATTATTAAATAAAAATATGAGAGGGTCTAAGGGTATCTCGATATGAATTACCTGCGTAATGGCCCTGTGAATGTCTTTCCAATATTGGCCAATGCGAGGACAAGTCCACCAGATATGCTGGTAATTTCCCACTTCCCCGCATGTTCTCCAACATTTATTGTCCCTAATGCCATAGATTGCAGCTATTTTAACTGGGGTCTTGTACCATCTGCATAGCAGCTTTATATTTGATTCTAGTTGTGCAGTAGATGATGTGTGTGAACACATATTGTTAAATATCCTCGCCCATTGTTTTGGGGTTATATGGATTTGAAGTTCTTCCGACCATTTGTCTGTGTAAGGCGGAATGTTTTTGGAGTGGTATTCTAGAAGTGATTTATATATTACTGAGAGTGATCCTCTTGAGTAAATAACAGAACTACATATTGACTCAAAGGGAGATAAGGGTCTGCAGAATTGGGTGCGTTTGATATATGTAGTAAGGTAGTGATTTAGTTGAAAGTATCTAAACCACGGATTAAAATAGTTTCCAAATGTTTCTTGCAAAACATTCTTGGGTTTAAGGGATTTGTTATCCATGGCAAAACTACATGGTATAATGTCTCTTAAATTTAAGTCCCTTACATATTGATTGTGGTGAAACCTCTGAGCTTCATTATTATATTTCAGGGGTGTTAAAGGGGATGGTGTGTTCGAAATCGATGGGAAGATGATAAGGCATTTGTCCCATATTTTGAGTGTTAGTTTAGTTATTTCCAATGTAGTGGGGTTTATGGGTCTGTGAATGTGGTACCCAGCAGCTTGCTCCTAATTGTGCATTTTGTGCTAAATCGTGATCTAGTCTTACCCATTCCTTATGAGTGCCATGCTTACACCAATCTATTATTCGTGTTAGTGTGCACGATATAAAGTAAAAGTGTATATTCCGCATTCCCAACCCTCCTTGGATTTTGGTACGATAAATGACATTTTTTGCAATTCTAGGGCGCTTATTATTCCATAAGTAGGCGTTTAGCAAATTTTGAAGTTTGTTTAGGAATGATTTGGGTAGTGCGAGTGGGATGGTCTGCAAGATATATAGAATTTTAGGTAGGATAGTCATTTTTATGGCATGTAATCTGCCTATCCATGATAAAGTTTTGTTGTGCCAGGATTGTAGCTCTTTTTGTATCTTGTTCAGAAGGGAGGTATAGTTTGCTTTAAACATTTGTTGGGGGTCGTTTGTAATGTTGATACCTAAATATTTTAAGGAGTGTTTCTGGAGTTTGTATTGGTATGTTGACTACTGTATGTAGTTTAGTTCGGGTAACGGGGTCCCTATTCCCATAAATTCAGATTTTGAGGCGTTGATCATAAAGTTAGATAATTTACCATATATTTGAAGTTCACTGTTTAGTTCAGGCATAGAGGTAAGCGGGTTAGTTACGGATAATAAAATATCATCCGCATACATTGAGATTTTATAGTCTCTCTCGTGGATAGTTATGCCAGTAATACTTTTATTATTCCTTATTCTGCTGCCAGGGCCTCCATTGCTAAGGCAAACAGCAATGGGGACAAGGGGCATCCTTGCCGAGTGCCATTGTATATAGCAAAGGTTGGGGATATGGAGTCGTTTAGTCTAATTTTTGCATTTGGGGTACTATATAGGGACATAATCTTAGATATAAATTCGTCGGGGAAACCAAATTTGATCAGGATTTGCTCAAGAAAGGTCCAATTTAGACGATCAAAAGCTTTCTCTGCGTCCAGGGACGTGAAGATTGCCGAGACTTTTGCCCTTGATGTATAATCAATCAGTGTTTGTATTTTGATGGTATCATCTCTAGCCTCACGGTATGGGGTGAAACCGACCTGATTATAATGGATTAGTTGGGGAAGTAGCTTGTTCAGTCTGTTTGCTATTATTTTGGCATATATTTTGGTGTCGATATTCAGTAGTGAAATGGGACAAAAATTGGCTGGTGTATCTGGAGTTTTGCCCGGTTTTGGCATGACTATAATATATGCTGCTAACATTGAGGGGGGGGGGGGGTTAGTAAGTGACATATTATTGTACAATTTGTGTAGAGCGGGGATAAGAATTGGGTCAAATGTCTGATAGTATTTGGCGGAAAACCTGTCTGGGCCTGGACTTTTTCCCAGTGACAGCTCTTTTATAGCTGCCAAGATTTCATTTGGGGTTATTATTGAGTCTAACTCTTCCCGTTGTTCTAGGGAGATTGAGGGGAGTTGGCAGGAGTCTAAATATGTTTGAATATCTTCTTCAAAGTGTGTATCAGGTTCTGAGGCTTTATCTCGCAGTTTATAGAGATTTGAGTAATACTTATAAAACTGGTCTAGTATGTCTGGGGTTTTATTTACGGTAGTGTTGTGAGGGGACTTTAGTTCATGGAGGAACGTTTTTAACCTAGCTCTCTTGAGGTTTCTTGCCAGCATTTTCCCTGCCTTGTTACTTTCATGATAACATTTTTGTTTTTCATAGCCATTTTCTGATGTTCTAGGGCTAGGAATGTTTCTAGCTGTTCTCTAACGCTACCTATTTCACTGAGAATTGAGGTGTTTTTGGGATCTTTTTTATGTGAGTAATCTAGTTGCCCCAATCTAGTGGTCAATGTTGTATAGAGTTGTCTAGAGGTTTTTTGAAGATGTGCTTTATATTTTATGAGTTCTCCTCTAAGAGTGCATTTATGGGCTTCCCATATTACATATGGGTCATCTACTGAGTTGCTATTAATCTGGAATTATTGTTCCATTACCTTAGAGAGGTGGTCTACAAAGGTTTGGTGTGTTAGTAATGAATCGTCAAGTCTCCAAAGGAAGGGACTGGTAGGGGTGTTAGACCAATTTGTACAGTAACTGCCAAGTGATAGGACCAAGATGTAGGAATAATTGCAGAGCTAGTTATTAAGGAAAGACCTGCTTGATTTGTGAGTAAATAATCTATTCTGCTGTAGGATTGCGAGGGGTGGGAATTGAAGGTGTAATCTTTTGTTAAAGGGTGTGAAAAACGCCAGATCTCATACAAATTAGAGCTTTCCATAAATAAGTCAAAGTGCGTTTTGATGTCCTAGGTTGAGGATTGGAGGTGTCCATGGAGGGCTGAAAGGGGAAGTTGAAGTCGCCTCCAAGGAAAATTGGTCCTTTAGTGATGTCTAGTAATCTCCGGAACATTGCTTTAAAAAATGGCATATGTTGAGTGTTAGGGGCGTAAATATTAATTAATGTGATTGGTCTACCATACATTAGTCCTGCTATGCCCAGGAATCTACCTTTGTTATCCTTGACTATCTGTAGAACCGTAAAAGGGATATGTTTGCGGACTAGAATACTGACCCTGCAGTGTTTGGTAGGTGCGGTATTGTGAAAGTGTTGTGTGTAGTGTTTACCGAAATATTTGGGAATTTGTGTTTTTTTGAAATGTGTCTCCTGTAAAAATAATATGTCAGCTTTTTTCTTATATAAATCTGATAGAGCTTTTGACCTTTTACATGGAGAGAGAAACCATTTAACATTTTGAGTTAGTATGGTAATTGGAACAGTTGTTCGTTTAGTATTCATTGTATGAAATTATTGGGGTGGTGCGCTTTTGTTTTGGACTTTACACACATAAGATAAACACATTTCAGGTACTGGGACATTAATTTATCACTCGTCATCATAGGCAACCTGTATCTAATAACATAACATAAATAACTGTAAATACAAAAATAACATTTTAGTCCTGGCTTAAATAGCCTGGAATTGAAGATGTAAACCATTAGCGCAGGCAGAGTAACTACCTTTACACCAATACAAATAGTTAACTGGGGGGAAATAAATGTAAGCCTGTATTAAAAATCATAGAGGCCTTGTCAAAATATAACACAATTTAACGTATCAGAGAGTATAGTATGTTATCAACTTTTTTTTTTTTTATCAAATATTTAGTTTAACTAATGTGTTCAAAGAGTTCTTAAAAGTCATTAGTTGGACTTTGTCTGCTATTAAATTCCACAGATAGTCTCTGGGAGACTTCTAATAGGTAACAGTCAATCACAGATAGTGCAATTATACTCACGAGTCTGGTGTTTATGACCAGGTTTGCAATCTGCATATGGGTCTTCTACAAACTCTCAGAGTAGGAGACTCTAATGGAGTCGACGTCATTGATGGTGGTTGAAAGTCCCAAAGCCATGTTGTAGTTGAGACAGTTTAGAGTCCATAACTACTCAAGTTCCAACAGCTAGTGCCCTTGCGGCTGCAGGACGTCTCTGTGGTTTAGCTGGGGTAAGGGACCAATTATTTTGCAGACGTTGTTGGTTGGTGTTTGGAGGTCCTGAGGTAGTGGGGTTGTGAAGTTCCGGCGGGTCTAAATGTAGTATTTCGCAGAATTTTGCAGCTTCCGAGATGTCATCACACTCTCCTATCTTCGTGAATAACTACAAGGTGGGTGGGAAATCCCCACCTATATGGTATACGTTTATTGCGTAGGAGTTGTGTCAGTGGAAAAGATTCTTTACGCTTCTGAAGGGTTCTTTGTGCCAAATCTGCATAAAATTGTATCACTGTGCCTCTAAAACAAATAGGCTGGTTTTTCCTGGATAAGTTAAGGATCTCCTCTTTATCCCTATAATTTCTGAATTTAATAATGATATCCCTGGGTGGGGCTGAGTCTGGTGGTCTGGCTCTCAGGGCTCTGTGAGCCCGATCCCACGGGATTTCTTCTTTAGATGTACTACCCTGTAGTTGATTAAACAGGGCAGGCAGGTATGTGGGTAGGTCTTTGGGTAATACTGATTCAGGTACCCCTCTGATCCTTAGATTTTTTCTTCTACTTCTATTCTCGAGGCCCTCGATTTTAGAATGCAAGGCCTCGATGGTTGAAGTAACAGTGTCTGTTTGGGTCTGTAGACTATCTATATCTTCCCTCATTGTATCATTATTTTCCTCAAGGGCTTCCACTCTAAACCCGATAGCAGTGATATCTTGTTTTAGGTCCACAAGTTCCTCACGGACACATGCCCGGACCAGGTCCGCTATGTCTTGCTTAGATGGAAGTGTTGCCAATACATTTGAGGGGATCTGAACCAAATTTGACAGTTGTGGGTCCACATGTACTGGCTGAGATTGTGGAGACGCCATTGCTGATGGAGGTGTGCTAGCTGTCTGAGCACTAGAGTTTTCAGAGAGGTTAAAGTAAGAGGCCACTGTGGAGTTTTTGTTAGGCTGTGGTTTAGACAGTTTGTCCGGTTTGGTATTTCGCTTAGAGGCCATTTGTTAAAGTCCCTTCAGTTGTATTGCATAAATTAATGTAATGAGGGCGCTCCCCCACTTGGTTAACTGTGTTGCTGAGCTGCAGTACGCAGTAAAATAGTGTGAGGCTTGTAGCTTATGTGTTTATGGGTAAAGCGTTAAAGATAGATCCCTCTGCTGGGCTTTCAAATCATATAGTGTGTTTTTGTTTTATTCACAACCTAATTTGCTTCTTTATTATTCTCCTGTTAGTTGGATAGAGTATTCTCCTTTAATTATGAATAAAGTAAGCTTTGTCCCATGAGCTTCCTCACTAACAATAGTACTGCACTAACTTGTTTTGTTATAGTCCGGTGGTTACTTGTAAATATCCGGTATTGTGTGGATTATTTTCCACTTCGTTCTAGGCCTCTGATCGTGTGATCCGTTTTCGGACTGTGTGACTCACTTTTCTATGTGATCCGGGCTGTTTTCTTGGATGCGGTGTCGGCAGGTCTGCACTTATGTCTGGGCCATTTTCATTCTAGGCCGCCATGTTAACTACGTATCACTGAGTGTTCTTTGCCTTCTCAGTATCATCCGTGAGCTCCGGTGCCTGGGATTCCGCTCAGTGTAGCTGGTATATGTTGAGCCATACTTCCTGTAATTATTTATAGGTAATAAGCCCAAGTCTGATGGCATTAATGCCTCGAGTTGATAATGGCTTGCACGGAGCCCGGAGTTTATGCGACCATCTTAGTCGCTACCGGCTCCACCCCCCTCCTTGTCCGATTCTTTTATTACTATTTGGCTATTGTTCCCCAATGCTTTTATGGCATTATTCTGTTCTCTTGTAAGATTCTGATTAGATTTTTTTTTATTTTTTTTTAACAATCATTTCATTTGACAATTTGTCTGACAATAACTTTAATTTATGCTCTACTGTGCGCTGGAACACTTCAATACTTTTACTTCTACTATTCACAGGATAGAAGTTACTCTTTTTCATGCTGGGCCTAAATGGAGGAATCACCTCTGTGGCTTCTTGTTCTAAGTTTTCATTTAGCATAGTGGTGAGATCTAGGATTAGACATTGTTCATTAAAAGGGATCTGGTTCATAGCTTTGGGCTAATCCATCTGTTGAACTTCAGTTTTAACCTGTTCGGAACTGTCCTGAGCGAAATGGAACCAGCCCAAAGCTATGAACCAGATCCCTTTTAATGAACAATGTCTAATCCTAGATCTCACCACTATGCTAAATGAAAACTTAGAACAAGAAGCCACAGAGGTGATTCCTCCATTTAAGCCCAGCATGAAAAAGAGTAACTTCTATCCTGTGAATAGTAGAAGTAAAAGTATTGAAGTATTCCAGTGCACAGTAGAGCATAAATTAAAGTTATTGTCAGACAAATTGTCAAATGAAATGATTGTTAAAAATAAAAATAAATATAATCAGAATCTTACAAGAGAACAGAATAATGCCATAAAAGCATTGGGTAACAATAGCCAAATAGTAATAAAAGAATCGGACAAGGGAGGTAACGTAGTAATCATGGACCGTGAATACTACGTCATGGAAGCACATAGACAGTTAAATGACAAAGAAGTCTATACTAGGCTTACGTACAATCCGACAAATACATTTTGAGTAAAATTAACAGATATCTTGAATTTAGGGAAACAAGTAGAGCCTTTAAAGAATCACTCCTTGATACCTTACTTCCCCCTACCCTGTACACACCTATCTTTTATTTTGTCCCCAAGCTACACAAGGATAGAAAAAATCCGCCGGGCCAACCAATAATATCAGGGGTAGGGTCATTACTTGAACCCCTCTCTGAATTAGTGGACACATACCTGCAGCCCCTAGTGGGAGACTTAATGAGTTATATACGAGATTCAACTCAGGTACTCAACCAAATGAACAACTTTCAATGGAAAGATACTTATTGCTTTATGACAATAGATGTTACAGCATTATACACGTCCATCCCACACCACCAGGGGGTGGAAGCATTGTCATTTTTTCTAAGACATTTCTCTAATTACACGGAGGATATAATACATTTCTTTGTTAACAGCAGTCGAATTTCTTTTAACACAAAATTATTTTTTTGTTCGAGGGGTGTTGTTATCTTCAGAGATGTGGGACGGCTATGGGGGCTAAATTTGCCCCCTCTTACGCCAACCTCTTTATGGGTTGGTGGGAAGCCGCCCACATCTATGGAGATGGCAACCCCTTTAAGGAACATATTATTTACTATGGAAGATATATTGATGACCTGCTGGTGGTGTGGGAAGGGGACATGAATTCAGCTGATAAATCCCACAAATACATCAATGTAAATAATATGAACTTAAAATTTACATCTGAGCTAAGTATAAATAGCATAGTGTTCCTAGATTTGGAACTAAAAGCAGATATACAGCAATATAGTGTAAATACCTCCCTATATAGAAAGCCCACAGGGGGTAATACTATCTTAAATTATAGATCGAGTCATCCAAGACATGTCAAAAAGGCAATCCCCAAAGGATAATATATAAGAACAAAGAGAATCTGCTCAGAAAGTCAAACATACGAGGAACAGTGCAAAGTACTGGAGGAGAGGCAGCTAAAAAGGGGTTACCCCAAACACTTGCTTGAAAACACTAAAAAATAAGTAGATACAATTCCATGTGAAGATCTACTAAAATATAAAAAAGCAAGCAGGAAACAAGACTAAAACATGGAGGGTAAATTAGTATTCAGTAACCCCTATAGTCTAGAATACCAAAAGATCTGTGGTATTATAAAACAATGTCTCCCAATTTTAGCTACAGATGTTAGTCTGGAAAAAGTAGCAATAGAAGGTTGTAGATTTGTAGCAAAAAAAAGCAAAACCATAGGTAATATGATAGCGCCCTCAGATTTACCAAAGGCTAATCCTCGCACATGGTTACCAAATAGATTAGGTTTCTTTAAATGTAGAGCTCAAAGATGCAAAACATGTAGCCACGTAGTAGAGAGTGTAAATTTTACTTCCACTGTAACAAAACGAGTATATGATATAAGACACAACTTGAATTGTAAATCCAATCATGTCATCTATTTACTCACCTGTAGGGGGTGCCAGATCCAATATGTAGGCCAAACAAAACGCCTACTTAGAGATAGGGCCTTAGAACATGTAAGAGACATTGAGGACCCCGATATCTTTAAACCTGTATCAAGACATTTTAAATCTATGCACTCAGGAGATGCATCTCTTATGTCCATTCAGGCTATTGACCATGTCCCTTCACATAAGAGAGGAGGGGACAGGGTACAAAAACTAGATTACAAAGAGGCCCAATGGATCTTTTTGTTAAATACCAGAGTCCCCTTGGGCATAAATAGGGAAAGTGATGTAAACTTATTCATTTAAGAGATTTTTTACAAAAGGTTTTAAAGGTTCAGGCCCAAATTTAATATTGTAAATTATTCTGAGATAAAATTAACAAACTAAGGTAAAAAAAAAAAATATATATATATATATATATATATATATATATATAATGCATTTCAAGTTGTTTATACAGTTCTAATACAATACTTATATAAATGTATGTATATATATGTATATGGTACCGCTAAGAAATACAAATTATATCTTAGTTATTGACTCACTTCAAAGTAGCTATGGCACACTAAAATGAATACAAACTTTCTAGCAAAGTAACAGTCATTTTACACTGCACTAAAAAGTTGCATATTATCAAAAAGGACTTGAAGGAGTTAATTATTTATTTTAAGATATGTGTTGTTGTTCCTTTAAATAGAGGTCCCAGAGGCGGCAAATTTCCAGCAGTGATCAAGTGTGGTAGAACCACACGAAACATGTCTGCATTAGTCGTCCTGTGACCCTGTTTTTACGTGTCTCATCTACCAATAAATATATTTTTTAACTTTATTACATGACTCCCCTTGGATGCTTTTTTTTACTTAATACCTGAAAGAAAAGGTATGTGAAGCCCGGAAGTTGGTGTGGATCTGTTACAGAGTATTTGCGCCTTGGACGGAGGCGCAACGGCTGGGCTCCCTTTTCCTGGAAACAGTAACAGCTGACTGAGTGCACAGAGCTCATACCGGAGAAACGCTGAAGCGACGCAGCTTGATTCACACGGACATACACGGACCCCCAGGATTGGTAAGCACCACTATTTTTCTCTTTGTACTGTAGAATATTTATTAAATAGTTATTAACTATTTAATAACTTCCTAGTTAAAATAAATACAAATATACCTGTAAAATAAAAACTAACCTAAATTACAATTACACCTAACACTACACTATAATCAAATTAATTCCCTAAACTAAATACAATTAAATACAATTAAATAAAATTATCTAAAGTACAAAAAAACTACTAAATTACAGAAAATAATAAACAAATTACAGGATTTTTAAACTAATTACACCTAATCTAATCCCCCTAACAAAATAAAAAAGCCCCCCAAAATAAAAAAGCCCTACCCTACACTAAATTACAAATAGCCCTTAAAAGGGCCTTTTGCGGGGCATTGCCCCAAAGTAATCAGCACTTTTACCTGTAAAAAAAATTACAAACCCCCCAACATTAAAACCCACCACCCACACGACCAACCCTACTCTGAAACCCACCCAATACCTCCTTAAAGAAACCTAACACTAACCCCTTGAAGATCACCCTACCGTGAGAAGTCTTCACCCAACTGGGCCAAAGTCCTCAACAAAGCCGGCAGAAATGGTCCTCCAGATGGATAGAAGTCTTCATCCAGATGGCATCTTCTATCTTCATCCATCCGGCGCGGAGCGGCTCCATCTTCAACACATCCGACGCGGAGCATCCTCTTCTGACAACGGCCGACAACTGAATGAAGGTTCCTTTAAGTGACGTCATCCAAGATGGTGACCCTTCAATTCCGATTGGCTGATAGAATTCTATCAGCCAATCGGAATTAAGATAGGAGAAATCCTATTGGCTGATGCAATCAGCCAATAGGATTGAAGTTCAATCCTATTGGCTGATCCAATCAGCCAATAGGATTGAGCTTGCATTCTATTGGCTGTTCCAATCAGCCAATAGAATGCGAGCTCAATCCTATTGGCTGATTGGATCAGCCAATAGGGTTGAACTATAATCCTATTGGCTGATTGCATTAGCCAATAAGATTTTTCCTACCTTAATTCTGATTGGCTGATAGAATTCTATCAGCCAATCGGAATTGAAGGGACGCCATCTTGGATGACGTCACTTAAAGGAACCTTCATTCAGTCGTCGTCCGTCGTCAGAAGAGGATGCTCCGTATCAGATGTCTTGAAGATGGAGCCGCGTTGCGCTGGATGGATGAAGATAGAAGATGCCGTCTGGATGAAGACTTCTGCCAGTCTGGAGGACCACTTCTGCCGGCTTCGTTGAGGACTTTGGCCCGGCTGGGTGAAGACTTCTCACGGTAGTGTGATCTTCAAGGGGTTAGTGTTAGGTTTTTTAAAGGGGGTATTGGGTGGGTTTTAGAGTAGGGTTTATTGTGTGGGTGGTGGGTTTTAATGTTGGGGGGGGTTGTAATTTTTTTTAAAGGTAAAAGAGCTGATTACTTTGGGGCAATGCCCTGCAAAAGGCCCTTTTAAGGGCTATTTGTAATTTAGTGTAGGGTAGGGCTTTTTTATTTTGGGGGGGCTTTTTTATTTTGTTAGGGGGATTAGATTAGGTGTAATTAGTTTAAAAATCCTGTAATTTGTTTATTATTTTCTGTAATTTAGTGGGGTTTTTTTGTTTTTTTGTACTTTAGATAATTTTATTTAATTGTATTTAATTGTATTTAGTTTAGGGAATTAATTTGATTATAGTGTAGTGTAGTGTTAGTGTTTTATTTTACAGGTATATTTGTATTTATTTTAACTAGGAAGTTATTAAATAGTTAATAACTATTTAATAACTATTCTACCTAGTTAAAATAAATACAAACTTGCCTGTAAAATAAAAAATAAAACCTAAGATAGATACAATGTAACTATTAGTTATATTGTAGCTATCTTAGGGTTTATTTTATAGGTAAGTATTTAGTTTTAAATAGGAATAATTTATTCAATGATAGTAATATTTATTTAGATTTATTTAAATTATATTTAAGTTAGGGGGTGTTAGGGTGAGACAGGTTTAGGGGTTAATAAATTTAATATAGTGGCGGCGGCGTTGGGGCGGCAGATTAGGGGTTAATATATGTAGGTAGGTGGCGGCGGTGTAAGGGGGCAGATTAGGGTTTAATAAGTATAATGTAGGTGGCGGCGGTGTAGGGGGGCAGATTAGGGATTAATAAGTATAATGTAGGTGGCGGCGGTGTAGGGAGGGCAGATTAGGGATTAATAAATATAATATAGGTGGTGGCGGTTTAGAGGGGGCAGATTAGGGGTTAATAAATTTAATGTAGGTGGCGGGGGTATAGGGGGGGCAGATTAGGGGTTAATAAATATAATGTAGGTGGTGGCGGTGTAGGGGGCAGATTAGGGTTTAATAAATATAATGTAGGTGGTGGCGGTGTAGGGGACAGATTAGGGGTTAATAAGTATAATGTAGGTGGCGGCGGTGTAGGGGGTGGAAGATTAGGGGTTAATAAGTATAATGTAGGTGGTGGTGGGCTCCGGGAGTGGTGGTTTAGGGGTTAATACATTTATTAGCGTTGCGGTGGGCTCCGGGAGCGGTTGTTTAGGGGTTAAACACTTTATTTAGTTGCGGCGGGGTCCGTGAGTGGCGGTTTAGGGGTTAAACTCTTTATTTAGTTGTGGTGGGCTCTGGAGCGGCGGTATAGGGGGTAAACAGTATAGTATAGTGTGGGTGTTTAGTGACAGGGTACCAATAAAGCTGTGAAAAAGCCGAAGAGCAGCGAGATCAATGACTGTTAGTTAACAACAGTCCACTGCTCATCGCACCGTACTTTTTTGATAATTTTGGAGATCATATTCAGGTCCGCGGCAGCGATGTTAGGCGATCTTAGGCGAGCGTATTGGTGCCGTCAATTGCAAGTAAGTTGACGGCTTGATAAATAGATGCCTATGTATATTTTCTAGATGCCTATGTATTAAAGTACCATCAAAATAACATATAAGGTCTCAGCAAGCCAACGCCATGTACGTTTCACCCCTTTGAAATCATCAAGTAAGGCTTTATCAGGGCTGTATTGCTAGACATCTGTGTGCCTTCCTTTACACATCTTAAGCCCAACCCTCAGGCAACTCATCATCTTTTTTCTCTCTTAAAGGGACATTTACTAACAATATATTTACACGTTTTTATATTAAGTGGCAAGTGATAGCCTAATCCTACTTGGTACTGAAAGGCATATGTACATATCCAATATTTTATATCAATAATATAACTCAATGTATTACTGATAATCAAACAACATTACTTACTGTTGTATATATATATAATATCATTTTTCATTTTTAACATAGACATTTCTTTCTAAATCATTATACAAAACTAGTCCATTTTATCATTCAGGCCCAATGGGCGTCTTGTCCTTAATCTGTATATCCACCTTGCCTCTTTCCATAACAAGATTTTATCAACATGGCCTCTCCTACCATGGGGGTCACCTTTATTGATAGCCACAAATTTTAGGCTTGTTGCTTTGCTGTTATGGAAAGAAGCAAAGAGGTCCATTTATCAAGCTCCGAATGCGGATTTCCAGTGTATTTGCGGTTGACGGCTTGATAAATAGATGCCATCCTGTTTGGGAGCAGAGGAAGGTAGCCCCTACATTCTAAGAACGAAACTATGCTTTGATTTGCTGTTAAACACACCTGCTTGAAAACACTACACCTGGTTGCAGTGAGCAGATGGCGGTGAAGTCAGACCCAAGAGCTTGCGGGGACAACCTGCATGTGTAAGGAGCAGGGAGACTGTTCACCATGAGAGCGTTGCTTCTTGGAGGTCTATACTTCTGGTGATCCAAATAACTGCCTGCTATTTCTATGGATCCGGTAAGAGGAGGAGGTGAGCGGGTGCAGTTTGACCTAAAGAGCGGTTATGTACCGCGGTCGCTGATTGCACTTTGTAAGCCTGCAAGCAAGATCTGTAAAAAGCCCTTTTGAAGCAAAATGCTAGAGTGTGTTAAACAGCTCTGATTGATGATAGAGCATGTAAGGGAGCTGTGAAGTTGTCTCAATACAGTTTGAATATAACTGCTTTGTTTTGCAAAAATTACAGGATGGACAATACCAATGGTTTTTGTATTTAGTTCTTGGTTTGGATGATGAACTAACCTTGCCTGGAAAATTTGAGGTTAACAATCCAATATGAGCAATGGACGATATGTGCCTATTCAAATATGCTATAAGGTCTTAAAGGGACATATTAAGTGTTACATTTGCATGTAATGTGTTGAAGTAAATGGTTTAATAAGCAATTAGATGCACTTATATGTATAGATATATTGTTTCCAATTTCACGTGGGAATTCACTTGTGTCTGGGAGATGCATTTATATGGATAATAAAAGAACTTATGGTTTAATAAAAAAAAGAGTGCTGATTTCCCTTACTTTTTGGAAAGAGGTTTAATCATACCCCTTTCACGTATCTCTCTTTTTAAAAATTTAAAACGTTAATTTGAAGGTCTGCAGTTGCACCAACAATCCTTTGAATAAGGTGAATAATTTTATAAATAATTATTTGTGTAGAGATTAAAAAAAAGGACTACACCCTCTCTCCATTAATTTTATATATATATATATACCGAGCATGTTGCAGGGTCATCATGGGATGTATACCCAGTCCAGTCTGAGGGGCATATTTATCAAGCTCCGAAAGGAGCTTGATGCCCCGTGTTTCTGGCGAACCTGCAGACTCGCCAGAAACAGCAGTTATAAAGCAGCGGTCACAAAGACCGCTGCTCCATAACCTGTCCACCTGCTCTGAGCAGGCAGACAGACATTGCCGGAAATCAACCCGATCGAGTACGATCGGGTTGATTGACACCCCCTGCTGGCGGCCCATTGGCCGCGAGTCTGCAGGGGGCGGCATTGCACCAGCAGATCTTGTGAGCTTCTGGTGCAATGCTGAATACGGCGAGCGCATTGCTCGCCGTATTCAGCGAGTTCTGTCGGCCCTGATCCGCACTGTCGGATCAGGTCCGACAGATCTTGATAAATAGAGGCCAGAGAGTGCATTCCCCGTCCGTGTTTTGTATATGTCTAGGGTGATTACATAAGCCTGTGCACCCTTCACTTGTTCCCAGTTTGTTGGATTGAGAGCTTGCATTGTGTGGCTGTTTAGGGACCTTTAGGGAGGTTTTGGAAGAGACCTTGACGTGGTACCTGGGCTTATCCCATTTGGCCAGATGCCGTAACTAACCCTTCCATTTGTGCTTT